>NW_027413171.1:0-156826 GCF_048544455.1 Silene latifolia | reverse complement strand
TCCTAGTCCATTTCACCATGGTATGGTTGACGCCAATCGCTATCCATCCTTAGGCCCAAATAAGAATTTGGACCGCCTAGACGGGACGATTGGTCAAATGGGTTGGGTTGGGCCTAGGAAGGTTTAATAAACGATCTAGGAAGATCGAGTTATGAAAACCAACAATCGCACGCACAAACTATTCCCTAACCTTGTTCAAGTTTCACCCTTGGCTACACGTAAGTGTATTACTCAAATGGATTCGCCAAACTGTGGACGCGGCCCACGGGGTCGCTCGGGAGAAAAGCGAGCAAGATTTGCATTTGTGGAGTCGCCACCAATTTATTGTGGAAAATTGGAAACCGTTCGAATACCTCGTGCCATGTCAAGACACAAAGTAGTGACATGAACACCAAGAATTCGTTACTCTTAGAATTCTATGTCTAGAATGACTCTCGTGGATGCCAATGAACACGGATATTCACAGAGATCTGGAGTAAGGGGTGAGGGTATGTATTAGGAAGTTATTTTGATCGAACACCTAATCCCGCCCGCCTCGATAGCGGCCTCTACTAATGATTAGGGAAGTCATCTATATTTGATATGTTGAAGGTTATATACATGCAATGCAACATCCATTAGATTAATCCTAGCATATGAGAATTAATTAAGTCGGTAAACACGTAGTTTAACATGTATTAATGTCGAGGTAGAAATTTAGGTTAATTGCATGTGAGTGCATACAAACAATATGGTAAAGAATAGGATAAAAATACAATAAAGAAAATTACAATAATTACAACGGGTTAATTGATTTACGTCGAAAATACACTTAAAATGGATGATTTTAGAAAAGAAGGGCAAAATAAATTAACGAACAGATTAAAGGGTGATAATACGATTAATAGTTAACTAAATACGTAAACTATAAACTATGTCAAAGTAACAACGGAAGTTCAGGGGCAGAATTCAACCCGGAACAGGTGCAGCAGAGCTGCGTCCTTTGGAAGAGGCGCAGTGCTCACTGCGTCTGTTCCTGAGGTGAATTCTGGCTGTGAAGCCGGAACTGCAAATCGTTAATGTTCATTGGTGATTTAAATGACCGATTATTGATATTTAACTCGGATAGAAGTGATTTAATCAATTATTTACATGTGAATTGGTCATAAAAACGATAAAAGATGAGATAAAACTAATTAGGTCAAGCTAATTACAAGATTAATTATGAGATTAATTACAAATTAAACAAACTAAAACAAATTAATTAGGTTATTAATGCTAAACTACCGATGATGATGACGATAATAAACAGATGAAAATATACAAAAGATGAATTCAGAGACTTGATATTGATGAATCGAATCTCTAAAACCCGGATTGATTTTAATGACGAAAACCCGCAAATATGGATTATAAGGGATTCAAGTCGGGAATTTAAAAGATGATAAATTATTAACGATTTATATGCTAAAGATTATTATGTTAACGAAATAAGAACAAACAAAGACGAAGCAAGATAAACAAACGAATTAAACAAAAGACGAAGGAAGAAGAAAGAAAGCAGGAACTGCGACAGCCTTAGGAAGAGGCGCAGCAGGTGCTGCGTCCCTTCAAAGAGGCGCAGCAGTTTCTGCGTTCCTTCTCGATGTCTGTCTCCCGTTAATCCGTAAAAAAGGTTTGAATAAAGGTTTTGTAAATCGGTTTTGAATAAATTTTCGACGCAAACCTTACAATAATGATTACAAAAAATAAGTACAATAATAAAAGATGGGATTTACACCCTCAGACTTACATGTTTGACGAAACGAGATTAACTAAGTTAACGTTTAGTGATGCTCAACTCGAATGTACGACGAAAGTGCCCTCTAAGAGGAATTTAAACAAAGTTGATTAAGTTGATTGATGTGGAGTTGGTCAAATTGGTCGGTCATGCAAAACGAGGCTGATACTCAGAAAGATCTGAACTTACGTGGTCGAAAGTTCAAGCATGTAGACACCAAAAAGCAAGAGCGTGGTCTAGAATGTAAAGGGAGAAGAGAAGGGCGGACACTCGCGTGAGAAATATGAGGAACGAAGGTCCCTATTTATACTAATCACGGAACTAGGGTTTAGGAAAGGAGAGAAAGATCTGGAAACAACCGACTTAGGTTAAACACGGAAACTTGGACAAAAAGAAAGCCTGGAGAAAAGGCGCACTGGTGTCTGCGTGCCTTGGAGAGAGCGCAAAGACTTGCCGCATCCTTTCCCCGATTGTTTCCTCCCGCACAAGAAAGTGCGTTTGATGATCCAATCGTATTTTAGGCATAACTTTCTCTACAAGACTCGGAATAAGGTTATTTTGGTGGCGTTGGAAAGATAAAAGAAAGATCTAGAACTTTCTTTGAAATAGGCTTGGCCCAAAAAAGTCGTTATCACCTCGTAAAACGGGCCTAAAGGTCGGGTTATCATTTTAGCTAAATGAAATGCACATTTTGTAATGTAAACTTTAAGTTTAGCCCAAAGAAGTGACACGGGACTCAAAATGAGATATACCCATACCATTTTATGACATCCTAACCTTTGGTAGACAAGCACATTGCTTTGACTCGGGATTTGACGGTTTTAGGAAATGAAGACGGTTTTTGATCCCACTCTAAATGTACTCTAATTACTAGCAAAACGACCGTAATGACACCTAGATGACAACCATGAGGTAGACACAAGTGTATGAATTACCGTTTATTAACCGATTTACGAAACGTCATAAAATTGCGACCTATGCTAAACATGCGGCCCAATCATCACCGGGTGGCTTGCATGGAAGTGCGAAAATGGGGTATCTACAAAGAGTATGCTACCAATTATATAAAAAGTTAAATAATTTTTAATGTGGCTATAAACAGTGCAAATGAGATTACATAATGGGACGATTCATTTTGGTGTAATATGTGCCCATTAAAAATATATATGAGACTATTTTAAATTTATTAACTTGTGACCAACAAGTAGTTATATGTATGACAAAGATGTTTTCACGCGAAGCGTAATCGTTACCAATTATATAAAAAGACAAATAATTTTTAATGTGGTTACAAATAAGGCAAATAAGAGTACATAATTGGAAGATTCATTTTGGTGTAATATGTGCCACTAAGAACATATATGAGATTATTTTAAATTTATTAAATTGTGATCTGAACAAGTAGTTATATGTATGACAAAGATGTTTCCACAGAAGCATATTATGTCACCAATTATATAAAAGGTCAAATAATTGTTAATGTGGTTACAAATTGTGCAAATGAGAGTACATAAATGGAGGATTAATTTTGGTGTAATATGTGCCTATTGTCGTTTTTTAAAATCACTTTGAAGGAAATAAGATATGTGCTTGATGGTGTGTCTTATACAGATCAAACAAGAGCTTTTGTTTGTTAATCTTCAACTCAACTATGAACTTCAAAACTTCAATACTTGCAGAAATTGTAATGGTCACAATATAATGAAAACTCCAAACATTTATATAAAAAAAGATGATTAAACGATACAGTATATATTCTCACAATCATATCATCAAAGTTCTCTCAACCCACTAATTATTTTATGTTATTCTTAACACTCAAAAAATTTGCAAAGAATGACCACCTCCATTATTGATAATTACCTTGAACAAAAGATACAAAAATTAAGAAAACTAATGAAAATATTGTAATAACCCTTCTAACGAAAAAATAGATCTATAAGTCTATTTATGTGAATACCCCAATCAAGATCAATTTTAAAATAAGTTTTGTTAAACAAAACTAAAAATATCAATCAAAAACCCAAGTTTATAAGAACCCTAAATTCTAAAACATCAAAATTTAAAAATCAAAGACATTTATAGTGAAAGTAATAGGAAAATAAGAGAATCCATATTACCTTATAGGCTTTAAATGAACTATATAAAGAGGAAAATAGGTTACATCTACTAAAAATGATGAAGATTATGACCAATAAGTTGGTGGATAAATAATAAAATTTGAAAAACCTGGGTATTTAATTTGGTGTTTATTGTGGATTGTGCATTAAACAACAAATCAGATGAAAGACGAAAACTTTGTATTAAGGTTAAAGATGATGAGTGTTAAGATAAATAAAATGAGGGATTGAGTATTATAATTATAGATGAAAATTGATTTTTGATCTATGAAAATGGAAAATTTGAGTGTTGTAGAGGAAGAAGTGAGGAGTTGCGAGATGTTTAGGGTAGAAAGAGTAAATTAATGGGTTGTACTTTTTGCTATTATTATATTAAAACTTCAAATCATGATATCTTACACACAGGAAGTCTTATGCGGCTCATTAATTATTTGTCCCCCCATTTGCAAAATCCGGACACTTTGTTTAATGCAATATAGGTGGGTTTGACTGCTTATTATTTCAGACGGATCGGTAGGGTCTAAATAAGAATTTGTGATATCACTTTATTCACAAGACTTGTTCCAATTCTACATACATAGCCACTCTTACACAAATTGTCGTTTAAAACTGACATAGCTGTATTAAACTTAAAACGGGTTTAATAGAATAATTAAGACAAAAACATAGTCCGTATCTAAGAAATATCAAAAAAAAAAAATGTTCCATGTTTCCAAGTATAGTGGTATTGAATTGACTGATTTTAATCTTAAGATGGAGATAGTAATCTTAGGAGAGACCAAATGACCAACTTCCAGTCTTATATGTTTGGTTTGACCCTTTCCTTTTACTGATCAATCATGTATCAACCCACACTATATATATAGTCTTAAGTCTTCATTTTTTTACGTTATTCAAACAAACAAAATAACACCAATACATATACCTCACCATAAATTTCATAAAATTTACCACCTTGATCACGATTAAATAAAATAATTCCGTCTTACAATGGGAAATTGTATAAGACATGAAACCGAGGCACAATGGGGAGGAGAAGATTGGAGCTCAGCGATGGCGACTGAGGCCGAACAAAGTGACTTTGATATGAAGGAAGAATTAGTTCGTCATAAGAGGGTTGATAGTAGTAGTTGTAAAAAAGGGAGTTCATTAAAAATAAAGGAGATAAAAGTTACTATAATGAAAAAGCAACTGGAGGAATTGTTGTTTAGTGAATAATGATATTGTTAATCAAATTATTAACATTCCACTTCCACATAATGATATTCCAGATACCCTCATTTGGGGGTTGTCCGTATGTGGAAATTTCTCTACCAAAACAGTAACTTGGTTAGCGCAAGATTTGTTCGATCAAGCTCTTGACAAATGTGAATTTCAGTGGATTTGGAAATTGAATATTCCTCTAAAATTGAAATTTTTTCTTTGGAAAGCCTGTGTTGACGGCCTTCCAACGAAATGTAGACTTCTCAAGAGTCATATTGATGTCCCACCTCATTGTGTTCTGTGCAACAATCCTATTGAAAACAAAGATCATTTCTTTTACGAATGTCCCTTGATTGGGTCTGTCATCCAAGACATGAACATTATTAGTTTCAACGATTTTTTGTCAAATTATGATAATATTACAAGTCAAAGTTTTCTAACGAAACTTAATTACCTCAAATATTTAATTCCAAAAAATGAGTTCATTAAGATTATTTTTATTTGGTGGAATGCATGGTTTCATATAAATGATATTATATTTAATAATGTTAATTTAAGTATCAACAAACTTATTACTTTATGTAATAATAGCACTAAGACCTGGAATGTGACTAGATTTAAGGATCTCAATAATCCCGAGATAGAAGAGTCAGCTAGAAACAACTCTAGTAAGGAAGAAATCTTGTAAGAAAAGCTTAGAAACGGTTTCCTAAAGCTAAATTTTGACAGATTGAGAATAGAGGGTAATAAAGCTGCTTTAGGATATTCTATAAGAGATCACAATGGTAAAGTCGTTTTGTTGGAAGCAAAAAAGTGTGGATCCAATAGTATCCTTGTTGCGGAAGCTCTCGCTTTAAAAGAAGGTATTTTAGTAGCTAAATACTTAGGAATCTCAAAGTTAATTGTGGAGGGTGATAATTTATGTGTTATTGAGTTAATTCAAGGTACTTGGCAAATTCCTTAGATTATATATATATATATATATATATATATATATATATATATATATATATATATATATATATATATATATAGAGAGAGAGAGAGAGAGAGAGAGAGAGAGAGAGAGAGAGAGAGAGAGGAGAGAGAGAGAAGAGATCAACTAAGTCCTTTATATCATATTAAGTCCATAATTCTTAATGTGGGCTGTTGGATCAAGCAAAGCAATGACCAAGATTGCACACAAAAAGCGCAGTAAACCCCACTCAACATATATTTCATATTTACCTCTCTCCTCTCTCCTCTTACCCACTAACCCATGCATGCTACTGTTATGTCCATCAGTCTGTCATCATTTCCCTCCTCATTTCCCATAGAATTCAAAACAACTTGCGGTTTTTTCCCCTCTATTTCCTGTCATTTCATCTTCCTTTTTTCTTTCTTCACATTCCTGATAACTCCACTCGCCATTTTCATCTCCACCAATTAATTCCAACTCGTAATTCATCTCCACCAATTAATTCCAACTCGTCTGGAAACTCGCATGTCTCCATTTTTTTATAAGGTATTTTTTCCATTCCTTATTTAGTGATTTGTACTTGTTTTTTGTTAATTATTGCCTTTGTTAAACTATCATAAAATGGTTTCATTTGATTTTTCAATTTTCAATTATGGTTTTGCTGCTGTTGATTTGTTCAATTGTTAATTATGGTTTTGCAGACGAAATACGAGTTCATTTGATAATTAACAATGGTTTTTGCCAAGAAAATTGCCAAGAAACCTAAATCAAAGGTAAAAAATCTCGTCTTCTTTGTATAACTCTTATAGAATGATGTATAACTTCAACTAAATATATGCATAATTTGAATCCCAATTGTTTTTCATCTACAGATGGATGTTGTAGAAAGTATTGACACGGGACTTGATACCAAGGTTAAAAGTTTTGACTTTTATTTTTCTGCAGTCAGTTGTTGTATAACTCTTATTACATTTTTAATAACTTTAGTATTCAGTATGTATAACTCTTGTTACTAGATGTATAACTCTACTTTTATTCCGTTGTATAACTCTTGTGATTCTTTGACCAACTCTACTTTCATAATGTATAACTCTTGTTGTTATATGTATAACTCTACTTCTATTTAGTTCTATGCCTAGAGTTATACAATATATGCCTAGAGTTATACATTTTGTACCTGGAGTTATACATTATATGCCTAGAGTTATACAATATATGCCTAGAGTTATACATTTTAAACCTGGAGTTATACATTATATGTCTAGAGTTATACAGTATATGCTTATAGTTATACATTATATGGTTAGAGTTATACATTCTATGGTTAGAGTTATACATTATATAAATTTAGTTTTCAAAATGTCTAACTTTTGTTATTATATGTATAACTCTACTGTTATTCCGTATAACTCTTCTGATTATCTCTTCTTTTGAATGGTGAAAAGAATTTTGGATTTTACAGAATTTTGGTTGAAAAGAAGACATGACAAACCATTCAAAATTCTTTTTTGTATAACTCTTATAGAATTATGTATAACTTCAACTAAATATATGCATAATTTTTGATTCCAAGGTTAAAAGTTTGACTTTTTATAACTGCAGTTATTTGTTGTATAACTTTGATTACATTTTGAATAACTTTTGCTTTCAGAATGTATAACTCTTGTTATTATACGTATAACTCTAGTTTTATTCCGTGTAACTCTTGATATTCTCTGACTAACTCTACTATCATAATGTATAACTTTACTTATATTTTGTATAACTCGACTATTTATCAGTATAACTTTAATTCACAAGATGTCTATTTCTTTGTTGCAAATATCTCTAACTCGCAACTACAAAAGATGTCTAATTGTGGGTGTTGTCCTTGTTTTTCCCCAGATATGGCGATGCCAAGCCAAGGGTAAAGAGGGTGCACGAAATCATGGTTTCGTGTCGACCTCAAAGATTTGTCTCTCTCATTGAAAAGCTTAATGAGGATCAGTTGCCGCCATTAAAAAAAATTGGGTTTGGTGGCCTTTTGGAGCTTAAGATTAGCAGCTTCCCACTTGCACACGTTCGCCTATTTTTGGAGTCGTTCTCTGATGGGTCATATGTGTTCAGAGCTTCTCGGAAGAATGAGTTTATGATCAGTAAGCATGACGTGCATGACTGTTTTTTGATACCTTTTGGACCCAACCCTCTCCCGTTGGTACCTACTGGCCCGCAGAAGGGGTCCAATGATCCCGAAAATAATGCGCTCAAGGACAAATGGCGGCAAGCTTACGGGGTGGATAAAGCTTCTACTTCAATAAGTTTAGGGAAAGTTCACAAGGAACTTATGGAGTACGAGGAGGAGGACGATCATTTTTGCTTGCTATTTGTTTTGTTCTCTATGTCTTTATTCTCGCACCCACCCTGCATAACGGGATAGATTTAAAGCTTTTAAGGGCTGTAGAAGACCCTAAAGCCATTCCGTATTTTGACTGGTGGTGCTCTTATATTTTGGAAATGATGGTGAAAGCGGGACGATTGTAAAAAGCGCGGCAACGATGTTGGGTGGCTGTATCCCCTTCCTCATGATAACCTACTTTCAGCGATATGATTACAAGGGTAGGCCGTGCCTCCACTATCTACCTCTGATTAAGCATTGGGATGAAAAATCGCTTGTAGAAAGGCTAAAATTTGAGGTGTCTCAAGGGGGATTGGGTAGGTTAACTTTGTCTAAGACCAAGTATCCGAGGTGCCTTCAAGATCCCTCTTATATTAAGAGTTTGGACAGTATCACCCTTAGTGACCCTCGTGAACCCAAACTATTGTTGCTATCAGCCCCCCTCTCTCTTGCTCAACTTCTGAGAAGAAGTTCATTCAGATTGAACTACTAGCAGGTGTCGAGGATGACCAGGAATTGAAAGCTAGGGCTGTCGATGTAAGTTCAATCTATTATATATTTTGCAGATTGATTTTGTTTCAACTGAACGAACCCAACTATTATAATATAACTAACTTACTGTACTTCTTCAATGCAGCGTACTCACGAGCTTTATCTACAGATGCAAAGGAACACTATTGTGTTCTATTCATCGTACGCAGATGTAACCGCAAGGATCAAAGCTGCAACTAGTGATCCGACTGGCCTAAAGCCTAGTCAGGCCTCCCAAGAATTCTTTGAGGGTGAAAAGATTCAACAGTACGTCGCTGAAGTAGAACATATTGCAGAAAGGCTGAAGGTTTCTGTTGGTAACGCACCTGCATTTGGAGAGGTAGATCGTGAGTCCCCACAAAAAGATGGTGGAATCGATGCATCTACGCGTCAAATAAGCGAAGTTCTGTCTAGTCTGGCCAATGATGGGGGTGGCAGGGGTGGCAAGCCTTGCGTTGAGTCACGTGGAGAGTCTGACAAAGCTGACGCGCCAACGAAATCAGTTGCAGTTTCATGGTTACAGATTATAGAGGAAGTGGGAGGTGTTACAGTAGATTCTATCCCGTTGTCAGATGCTAGCCCAGGGTTAGAGGATCAAGTTGTTCACAGCCCCGTCCAAACTGACACAGAGCTGTTGTTGGAGGCAAAGTACACAGTGGAGGAAATTGAGCAAGCTTATGGACGGTCAGAGGCAGCCGAAACTCGGCCTGAGGTAGGTGATAAGGTGCATGACCAAGTACATGGAGAGGGAATGAAAGAAAATGTTGAAAGATTGTCAGACCATCAACCGTTAGATAAGGAGATAGAAAAATATACGGTCCCATCGTTGCCAATGGATACACAAGAATTGATGGAGTGTATGTTTTCTACTGTTGAAATGAAGGAAGCTTTATGTGGACCTCTAGCGGCCGGGAGTGGTCCTGGTGGCGAGGTAAGTTTGTGAATCTATGCTAAATATTTGTTATACATTCATTTTTTTATACACTATTAGTCCTTTAAATTTCATATAAGGTAACAAAGATGCACAACTCCAAAGAATTTCAGAGTGAAATTTATAAATAGGTATAATAGTTATGTGGATCTGTATAACTTCAATGACCATTTTGTATAACTCTAACTGTATTAGGTATAACTTTACTAAAACTTATGATGAGCCCTTGTAACTCTAATGCCTCTTTGTATAACTCTTAACCATATGTGTATAACTCTAACGCCAATATGTATAACTCTTATAGCATATATGTAAAACTTCACACATGTGTATAACTCTTGCCCTTCTATGTATAACTGTAATGCATTGTTTCTGTAACTATGTGACCTCTTTGTATCACTTTTATTGTTCAATTTGGAACTTCTTTTTTTACAAAAGCATGGTGTTTAATTTTACTTATTTTTATACAAAGCCACGTACTAAAGGCTGGATTTGAAAATGTGGAACAACAATCTACCCACGGGGGTGAAAACGTAGTTGTTGTCGAAGGTGCGGAGGCCACTCCGGGGGATCAGTCAACGGAATGAAGTGCCTCTCATATCCCTCTGACTTTCATGAGCACGGTAGATGTGAATGAGGCATTTGCCGGGGTTGAAGAGCGCACGAGTAGTGCAGCCAAAGAAGTTGGGGTAGTTGATAACGTCGGTGCTAAAGTGGAGCCGGTTGCACCACACCCCCCCATTTATATGCCGCGATGTGACATGATCCACCATCCTTTCTTACTGCATTCAACTGTACCCCTTTCGTGTATGGACGTTGTACCCGAGAACCTAGGTTGTTCTGAAGATTGTGGGGCACCCGAACCTGACCAGCACTTATGCTCACAGTTGTTGCGATTTAATAAGAAACGTTTCAGGACGGTTTTCAGTGTGAGGAATGGTGTAATGTATTATGTCTTTGATGAATTCCACCAGTATAAGAAAGTGTAAGTAAAAGATAAGTTTTACCTAGATTTCAATATGACAGTTGCTGCGTGTCTCATTTTGCTAATCCTTTATAGGGAACAATTGGTCACATATAACACCCCAAATTGCATAACGCGTGAGAATCTCCAGACGTTGATGCCCGGGTTTCATATTATGAGCAATGTCATCGACTGCTGGTCTGTACTACTCAATCATCTTACGCACGCGAACACCGCAGTTGTTGCAAGTTCGCGTTGTTTCTTTGGCCTGGGTCACGCTGTAAGTGTGCTCCGAACTCCGCAAGTAATTTGTGACTATATGTACGTAACTTGTGATATAGGTTGACAACCCCCGTCTATCATTTGTATAGGACCTACCAATTGCAATTTGGGAAGGCAGAAAAAAAACGTGGTTGTTGATCAATCTGAAGGCTTTCGTGCCTCGTGGGACCTATGGCAAGAGTCGTGTTCTAGTCCATTCTAACTGGACTCTGATATGGTGAGTTCACTTATCAATATAGACAAGTTTATCAGCTGAAGACACATTTCCATATTGGAGTTATACATTATATGCCTAGAGTTGTACATTATGTGAAGTGAGTTATACATTCTATGGTTAGAGTTATACATTCTATGCCTAGAGTTATAGAGTGAAGTTATTCAAAGAAAACTCTAGGCATATACTCGTATAACTCTGACATATAATGTATAACTCTAGGCATATAATGTACAACTCTAACCATAGATATCATAACTCCAAGTATGCACAAAATGTATACCTCTAAGCTTCTAATTATGTGTTACCCCTCTGCCTTTTATGTTTAACTTCAAAATAGATGTTTTATAACTCTTAGACTTTTCAGGATAATGAACTAATATTGTGGTGCATGTTTGTAGGTTTTCAGCCCGGTAAGCACTGGCGATCAAGATCACTACTCTTACATTTGCATAAATTTCCTCTCTGAGCAGATCGAGTACCTTGATAATCGATCTTACGAGGACAATCTTCTGACGTTACCATATGGAGGGCTTGCGCGACATCGTAAGACTTATTAAACTCGGTGACTAGATTAATTTTCAGCCCCGTGCTTTTGTTAATTGGTCTTCCCTTTAAACGCCTTGCCTAACTTCTGCCAGGCTGATGAGATGGGAAAGTATATGGTATCCAAAGGGCTCGACAAAGGGAAGAAAGTTGAAGGGTTTAATTTTGTAAACATTAAATTCAACTGGCAGGGAAATGAGTTTTCTGAGAATGATTGTGGTCTTTAAGTCATGGTTCATATGTTGCTATACCGTGGAGAGCCATTCGAGTGTACCATAGGGACAAAGGACAACAATAACCTCATGCGCGCGGAAATTGCTGCCACCCTTGTCCTCAGTGACATTAACCTGGAAAGGGAAATTGTGTTATCTAGGGTAAGAAATTTTAAGGCGGTTCAAGACCGTGAACTGGCGGTGATGATTGAGGCACAGAGGTCAGGCGGCAACACAAGTGGAAGGAAGAGAGGTATCAGAATCGGCGGAGAGAACAATACTGCTAAACGCGCTTGCTCTAATGGCAGTTCATCCTATCGGACTCCACCTTCCAAAGTAGCCCTGGGCCGGACGCCGTCTAGTCGGGCCCTCTCAGCTGTTAGTAGCCGCTCTCGGGGTAAGGGCGATGATCTTGGTTGCACCATATTTTGCGGGGAACCAGACCCCGACCTTACAGTGGTCGCCAAGATGCTGAGGTTAAACAAGGCATTAATTAAGGATATCCCGGTGTATCGCAAACAAGTGGCAGATTACGTTTTCCTTGATGACTACAAATTTCCAAATGGGTAAGCTGACTAAAATCAACAGAACCACTTGAGTACTGTTTTATGCTTTGTATAACTTCAACTATGAAATGTATAACTTTACCAACTAAAGTTATACATATCGTTAATGGAGTTACACATTCTTAATTTGCGCTTATACGTTTCATCACCGAAGTTATGCGATCATTTTAATAGCGATTACCTTTCCATTTAGTAGACGTTATAGCCTCGATTAACACTGCTTTAACCACGTGAATCACCGTGAACTATGCCCGTCATGCAACGATGAATAGGTTGCAAATGTTGTCCATGCTCCCGATACGCCAAAGGATGATTCATGATTGAGTGTTGGTCCATGTTGCTTAATCGTTTGGAGGCAAAGGAGTGCGCGTTTTCTCGTTCGTCTTTCTTCGGTATCCGTCATATGGTATGGTTGTAATCAGTCCTTTAATATGCTATAAGAGTTACACATACCCTCTATGGAGTTATACATAGAGGGTATGATATTTAAAACTGGCACAATGGAAAATAAGACTAAAGTTATACATACCCTCTATGGAGTTACACATTCTGTAATGAGAAGTTATTAACAGCCAGTATGAATTTAGTCATACTTCAATATGCTATAAGAGTTACGGTACAACTCCATTGCACAACCCCTATAGCTCCTCTGCTATTCTCATACATATACTTCTACCTGAGCAGGAAACAATCTTGGAGTTTGTACGAAACCCTGTCCAACAAATACAGAACACCGAAAAGTTGTACCACTTGTGGGACGTCTTTAGACAAGACAAAGGGATCGATTTCGGTTTGAAGGTCGATTTAATCTTCGTACCCATTAAGATTGAAGCCCATTATGCATGTGCGTGTATCAACTATAATTCACGTACGATTGATCTCCTTGACAATAAGTACTACTCAAATGCGGGCTTGTCGGAGATATGCAAAGCGTGTCATATAATTGTAAGTGGAGGTGACATGTAATTACGTTCAACTCAAAAGTGTTGTTACCGCTTTACAATTTCACTTCTGACGTTTCTTGCTTGTGCCAGGCGAGCCACATGAGCGACTATTTGGAATCTAGGGATGAGGTCAGAGGGAAATTCATACCGGAGTTCCAATTTCATCAGGTTCAGTTTGCTTGGCAGAAGCAAATGATCAACGACACAGAGTCTGGGTTGTTCACAATGATGCATATGTTAATGTACGAGGGTGATACTTTTGGTCATGTTGATCTTGAGAGGAAGGTGAACCGTCGATATTTGGTAATCCAGCTGGCAGCGACCATTGTGCTAGCTGATATGAACATCATAGGGAAAGGAAATCTGATCAAGGTCAACGGTTTCATCGGCGAGAAAGACCATATCCTGAAGCAAGTAGAAGGCAGACGAAAAATGGCGAGGAAATTAGAGAAAAAACCTGGGAAAAAATAGAATGTATTTCCATTCATTATGTAGTCTCTGTTTTGCAACTCTATTATGTTGTCAAGAAACTCCTTAACAACTTTGGCAACTTTTTCGGAATAGATTGTTATTATATCATCATGTTCTGTTATAATTAAAATCAAATTTATACAAACAAGGGTAAAAGTTACACATAATTAGAATAGTTATACAGATAACTATAAGAGTTATACACTCCGTGAAGTAAAGTTATCCAAATTGTGTGAAAGAGTTATACAACAAATGACTGCAGTTATGAAAAGTCAAAATATAATAAGCTATGAGTTATATATCCACATTTATACAAACAAGGGTAAAAGTTACACATAATTAGAAGTGTTATACAGATAACTATAAGAGTTATACGCTCTGTGAAGTAAAGTTATCCAAATTGTGTAAAAGAATTATACAACAAATAACTGCAGTTATGAAAAACTAGCTACTGAATACCAAATTGTGAAGTAAAATTATCCAAATTGTGTAAAAGAGTTATACACCATTAGCTTGAAGTTGCACAATCATATTACTGAAGTTATACAATCTGGAAGTTAAAGTTACCAAATTACATCATTTAAGTTCAAACTCCATTCAAAATAGACAAAAGCTAGGTACTGAATGCCCCTTCCGTCTCACCAGATTTTTTACCTTTTAAAGAAAAAAGATTGTAAATAATTTGTTGAGACGGAGATATTTTTCTACTGCCTACTACTACAGCCTGTTAAGTTTCCTTCTTCTTCTTCGCCTTCTTCTTCTTCTTCTTCTTCTTCTTCTTCTTCTTCTTCTTCTTCTTCTTCTTCTTCTTCTTCTTCTTCTTCTTCTTCTTCTTCTTCTTCTTCTTCTTCTTCTTCTTCTTCTTCTTCTTCTTCTTCTTCTTCTCCTTCGTATCTTTGGTGAAGACGGTGGATGCTCGAAAAATGGGTTAGGCGATTCCGTTTATCGTGGTGTGCCATTTGTTTGCAGTTATTACACATGCGCTTTGGCTTACAAGCCAAGGCAATGGCTTTAGCCTTAACTGACACCATTCTTTTCACACTGCCTTTGTTTTTGGATTATTTTGGTGGAAGTATTATTACCTCGTTACTGGCGGGGCAACCAAGAATTTGCTCCATTTTTTGTTGCTTAGTCAAAGCTTTCTTGTACGGTAAAAGTTTCTCCTTGAACTCTCTAATTAAGGAGCTTAAGTTCACAACTTCAGTCACACTCATGCCACGAAGTAAACCAATGGTCACATGAACTTCTGACCACAACTTCACCATCTCAACTTCTTTTCCATCAGCGCTACTATTTGAACCCGTTTGTTCACCATCACATTCTGATAATCTGAATTGCAATGCATCTTTACTCCATCTTGTAGCAACGTAATCATCTGGAATTGTCTTCTTACCGTTAGCCGACAAAATCCATACGATATGTCGGCATAGAATTCCCATCCTTTCAAACATTCTACAACTGCACCGTGCAACCAAAGTGTCCCTGTAATCAAATTAAATGATGAAGTAAAGGTTTACATATAATAACAAGAGTTATACATCCTGAAAGTAGAGTTATATATATGGCAACACGAGTTATACATTTTGAAAGTAGAGTGAGTCAGATAATCAGAAGAGTTATACATATAATAACAAGAGTTATACATTCCGAGAACTAAAGTTATTCAAAATGTAATCGATTTATACAAAGAAATGTCTGCAGCGGAATAATTGTATAACTTCTATGTTCAGACAATGTAACTTTGGCACGATATCTAGCAACTTCAGTGAACTACCACATAGATAAAGATTATGCCAAAATGTTGTTACCTGGGTTTTACTCTACTTTGAAACTTTTCTCTCTGCATGCATCCTTAACGACAGTCACCTCAACTCCATCGATTTCAGCATAACCCCCGGTCTTACATGTATCGATTGAGCAAATGACCTCTGGTTGGAATTCCTTGAAAAACTCACGAGTATAAACATTTGATGCGTATTCCTCTATGGCTAAATGCGTCCCCCTTGCTGGTGTTGAGTGTCGGTTTTCATGGTCAAGTCTCTTCTGCGTATGCCGTTGATGGTCCATAACGCTTTCAAAACGCATCCGAAACTCCACTAACATACCTGACTTCTGCTCAAACTTCTTAAAAAAACTATTAATGCTCTCTGATATCTGGGTTGTCCTCAATACACCGCCCATGTTCAAGTCCCTGCAATGCGCCATCACCCATTGGCTCCTTTTATCGTACACTTCTGTAAACCACTCTTCGTTCACAAGACCATGCACTTCCATTATTTCTGCCCACCTAGCGTCAAAGTCGTCTGCTTCTAGGTTTTCGTCCCATATAATGTTGTTCAATTTATCAATGAACTCCTTATAATCCTCCCCTGTCACCCCGAACTTCGTTGGCACCTAGTTCATTATATGCCACATGCAAAATCGGTGGCGTGCAGTCTTGAAGGCAAGGGGTACGGCCTTAATAATCCCCGCATCCTGATCTGTGATAATGTACTCGGGCTCCTTTCCACCCATAGCATTCAAAAACCTATTGAAAACCCACTGGAAGGATTCATGATCTTCATGGGCAATCAACGCTCCACAGAATGTTACTGATAGCTTATGGTGATCTATACCAGTGAATGACATGAAAATCATATCATACTTGTTTGTCGAGTATGTTGGGTCGTACGACACTGCATCTCCAAAAACGGAGTAGTTCCTTCTAGTCGCTGCACACCCCGATTGCCTTTCGAAGGCTATTATCCTTGTCAACTTCATAATCAAAATAAAACCCCACCTATTTTGTGCCATATTCTTGAACCTATCTATGAACAATTGACCGTCCCTTTTATGGATGAAGCATTTCACATCTCTCGTGGAAGTTCTTAAAATCGCTAACGATGAACCAATGTTCTCGAACCCGTTTACGAGTTCCTTACACATGTTGTACGCCCTAGTTGCTCCTATCCTCAACTCGCAATGGACAAGATATCCCGATCGTCTTTGACTAATAATAAAAATTCCTCAACTATAACTCTTACACCTTTTCGTATAATTTCATGAAACATATGCATAACTCCATTCATGGATTGTGCAACTTCTTATTATTTATAACTCTTACATCCGAAAGTATAACCTTAATCATGATTATGTATAACTCTAACAACTTTCTATATAACTCTAAGGTTGTTTTAAATAATTCTAGATTTTTAAAAATAATTAGAATTTTAACAATTATTGGAGTTTTGATTAATAGTAAACTAACCCTTGAGTTATACATTATCAAGTACTTGTGAAAATCTTCTATGTTCCGCGACATCTTTTGAAACTGACGATCCTCACTAGATACAAGCTCGTTATTATGCCCCATGTGGAATCGGTCAATTACTAATACTCCATTCTTCATAAATAGCCTGACATGTGCTTTACACCCTACCCTCTTGATCGTATATTTCCTCTGTTTAGCTTGTTAATCCCCATTGCATTTCTTCTTCCCTAATGCCGGTCTCATTTTTTTTATTACTGTCTCGCCTTTTGGGACATATGTGAATCCCTCTCTGTTGCAAACCAGTAACTTTGACTTGATTTCACCGTCGCGCCATTTTTTCGTCGTATACTTCCGAACATCAAACCCGGACGCCAGTGTATAAATTTTATAAAATGTCACTGCCTCGTCGATTTCAAAAAATTGTTGTCCTACACAAGGTGTAAACTCCGCTGCCAAATGCTTACAATACTCAGTTTCCGCTTCCTTACGGCCATCTGAGTAGAACCATACATCCATGAGATGATAAAGGAATATATAACTCCAAGCACAGAATGTATAACTCTAGGCATATAATGTATAACTCTTAACATTTACTGTATAATTCTAAGCATAGAATGTATAACTCTAGACATATACTGTATAACTCTAAGCATAGAATGTATAACTCCAAGAATATAATGTACAACTCCAAGAATATAATGTATAACTCTAAGCATAGAATGTATAACTCTAAGCATAGAATGTATAACTCACTGCATATAATGTATAACTCTAGGCATATAATGTATAACTGTTAGCATTTACTGTATAATTCTAAGCATAGAATGTATAACTCTAGGCATATACTGTACAACTCCAAGAATATAATGTATAACTCTAAGCATAGAATGTATAACTCATCGCACATAATGTATAACTCTAAACATATAATGTATAACTCTAAGCATAGAATGTATAACTCTAGGCATATAATGTATAAGTCCAAGAATATAATGTACAACTCTAAGCATAGAATATATAACTTTAAGCATAGAATATATAACTCACTGCACATAATGTATAACTCTAGGCATATAATGTATAACTGTTAGCATTTACTGTATAATTCTAAGCATAGAATGTATAACTCTAGGCATATACTGTATAACTCTAAGCATAGAAAGTATAACTCTAAGCATAGAATGTATAACTCTAGGCATATAATGTATAACTCTAAGCATATAATGTATAACTCACTGCACATAATGTATAACTCTAGGCATATAATGTATAACTCTAAGTTGAGGAATGTATAACACTCTACATCCTATAACTTCAATTAATGAATGTATAACTTCAGCTATAACATGAATATCTATATGAAAATAGGTTGTTTAGTAATATTTTCTATGCAAAATTTAGGGTTAGAATTACAGGAGTTATATACTCTGTTACCTGAAGCTGTAGGAAATTGTCAAAGAGTTATACAAAAAACCGCTGGAGTTATAACACGATGTATATAAAATTTTATGATCCTTTTCACTTCCGACAAAAAGTACAATCTGCATGAGGTTCTATACACAAACTGTATTATTGAAGTTATACATATATAGGTAAAAGTTTTACTTAAACCCACTGAAGTTATAATTCTTTCTTTATCAAACTTTTAAATTTCCATCATTTTTGCCATGAACAACAAGCTACCAAATGAAAGAACAAATTTAATGAACACCATCAAAGAACAATGATACCAAATTTAATGAACACCATGAAAGAACAACACTATGAAAAAACAATGAACCGACACAAATGATAGTCATGAACATCAAGCTAAAATTACATATACCATTTTATTCATGAACATCAACCTACAATAATAACCAAGACACAAATAAGAATGCAATTAACTCACCATCGACGGCAACTTCAATCTGCATACACTACAAGAATTTCGTTCTCGGGCTACCAAAGTAGGCGACGGAAAAGACTGGTCGCGTATTTGGCGTCTGAAAAAAAAAGCGGGCGACTGAGTTGCGTCGCCAATTTGGCGATCGCATCATTGCGATCGAGTAATTAAGAATAGCGACCGATTGGCGTCGCTAATTTGGCGACCACGAGCATCCGTCGCGCCGCTCCGTCGCCCTCCCAAATTAGTTTATACCACCAGCTTTCCTTCCTCTCTCTCTTACTTTACCAAATCATAAAAAAAAAAAAAAGAAGCCGCAAGACCCGACGCCGCTGCACCAACATCCACCGCCTCTGCCCTCAACGCCACCACCCCGTTCAACGCCACCCCACCACCCCGAGTTCACCCTGACCACTAAGACCCCACCACCGACACACTTATTTCATTTGAAGGTATGTATTTTTGTTTATAATTTCAATTTCTTAGATTAATTTTAGTTTTGTTTTGTTTAATTTGTCATTTTAATTAGTTTATTTAGTATATTAGTGTTCTTAGTATGTTAATTTTAAGGTAGTTTTAGTTTGGTTAGTATAAATTAATTATAGTTTAGTTAGTATTAGTGTTGTTAGTATATGTTAATTGTAGTTAGTTTTTGATTTGTTTGTTGAATTTGTTCTTATAGTTAGTTATTTGGATGTTGTTATGATATTAATTAGTTAGGGTTTGTATAAATTGATAATTAGGGTGAATAGGAATTGGGGATTTTTGTGAATTTGGTAATATTATTTGAATTAGGGTTGTAATTGACAATGTATTAGTGATTTTGATGATGTTAGTATACTTAATTGACAAAAGTTAGTCTAATGTTAGTATTGGTGAATTTACCAAATTAGTATAATGTTAGTATAATTTTGTATTTAATTATGTTTGTTGAAGGTGTTAAATTAGTATATATAATGTTAGTATGATATTACTTTAGTAAATTGCTAGTCTTGTTAAAAACTAAGAAGTGTAATGTTGTATGAGTTATATTGTTAAAAATTGTTGTTTGGAATATTTTTAGATTAAAATGAAGAGATCGGAACGCAAATGGATGTACGAAGATAGGGTAGATAAGAGGAAACGTCCCCACTAGTAGATTTGTAAAGGGGTTCTTGAGTTTATTGAGTTTGCTAAACAACAAGATGGATATGATTTGGTAGAAAATAAACTTAGGTGTCCTTGTAGTAAATGTAAAAACTTGAAATATTTTCATTACATTCAAGTAGAAGAACATCTTTATACAAATGGATTTTCTCCAAATTATTATAATTGGATTTGTCATGGAGAACCATATTCTCCAATTACCGAGCAACCTCAAACCGAACAAAATGATAACCCATATAGAAATATGGTAGTTGATGCTTTGGAGTTTAATACTTTTAATAATGACAAACACGAGCCTATCATTGAACAAGAACCAAACCCACAAGCAAAATCCTTTTTTGAAATGTTAAAGGCTTCAGAAAAACCTTTATATGAAAGGAGTAGAATGACATTGTTACAAGCCGCCTCTAGGATAGTAACCTTAAAATGTGAGTTTAATATGCCATTTAATGCCGTTGATGCTATTGCGTCTTTGCTTGAGGACGCTATCCCCGACAATAACGTCATGACCCGAAGTTTCTATAATACCAAAAAAGTAGTTAAAGGCCTTGAGCTTCCGCATCAAAAGATTGATGCATGTCCTGAAGGATGTATGCTTTTTTGGGGAGATGATGCTTTGCTTGACAAGTGTAAGAAATGTCAAAGGGGTAGATATGAGACAAGTGAGGGAGATATTGTTTTGAAGGGAAAAGGCAAGAAGGGTAATAAGACGGGTCAAAAGAGTAAGAAACCAATATCACAAAACCAATTAATTTATTTTCCTCTTGCTCCAAGACTTCAAAGAATGTATGCAACAAAAAACATTGCTGAACAAATGAGATGGCACAAAGAAAATCCTCGTACACCGGGGAAGATGTGTCATCCGAGTGATGGAGAGGAATGGAAGCGTTTTGATAAGATGTACCCTGATTTTGCCGAGGAACCTCGCAATGTTCGACTTGGCCTATGTACGGATGGCTTTGCCCCTTTCACCCAATTTGGTAAACCTTACTCCTGTTGGCCCGTGATGATCACGCCATACAACTTACCACCTTGGTTATGTTTGAAAAGGCAGTTTATCTTCTTGTCGCTAATTATTCCCGGGCCTAGTAACCCAAAAGCCAATTTGGATGTTTATTTACAACCATTGATAGAGGAGTTGAAACATTTGTGGGAAGTTGGTGTGGAAACATATGATGTGTCCTTGAAGCAAAATTTTCAACTAAGAGCGTCAATTTTATGGACCATAAATGATTTTCCCGCCTACGGTATGATATCTGGATGGTCTCTGCGCAGACAAAAGGCATGCCCTTGTTGCATGGATAAGAGCAAAGCATTTTGGCTTCCTAATTCTAAAAAAATAAGTTGGTTTGATTGTCATAGAACCTTCTTATCGGATAGAGATCTAAATAGAAGGAACAAAAAAGCTTTTATTAAAGGTAAGGAGGTGCTTGATGATGCTCCGGATCGGCTACCAGGGGATGAGTTATGGGAGTTGATACGTGATTTGCCATCTACTGTTGATGGTACTGAAGAAGAGTTTAAAGAGTTGAAGAAAAAGAAGAGCGGTTGGTTTAAAAGAAGCATTTTTTGGGACCTTCCGTATTGAAATATATTGTTACTCATGCACAACTTGGATGTAATGCACATAGAGAAGAATTTCTTTGAGCAACTCATTCATACGATTATGGATGTAGAAGGTAAATCCAAGGATACTATTGCTTCAAGAAAAGAGTTGAAGAGATTTTGTGATCGTCCCAAACTACACATTCGTAAGGATGGGTCTAAGCCAAAAGCTATTTTTACTCTTGATAAAGCTCAAAGGAAGGCATTGTGTCAATGGTTAGGAAAGTTGAAGTTTCCTGATCGATATGCATCTGATTTCAAACGTTGTGTTGATCTTAAGAAACTGAAGTTGCATGGGTTGAAAAGCCACGATTGTCATGTTTTCATGGAGCGCTTATTACCCGTTGCATTGAAACATCTCCTCCCAACTACCGTGTGGAATGCAGTTACCGAGATTAGTCAATTTTTCCGAGATTTATGCTCTTCAACCATATCGGTTGATGACATGATTCGACTTGAAGAGCAAATTCCAATTATCTTATGTAAACTTGAGATGATCTTCCCTCCTTCATTCTTTAATTCCATGGAGCATTTACCGGTCCATTTGCCTTATGAAGCAAAAGTTGGTGGACCCGTCCAATATAGGTGGATGTATCCATTTGAAAGGTATGTAATAATAATTTACTAGTATTTCAATTATAAATATTATTCATTTATGTATTTTATTCTAATAATAAAGAAATAACTACATTTTAATTTACATGTATAGGTTTCTTAATCATTTGAAGAAAAAAATTGGTAATAAGGCTCGGGTTGAAGGTTCTATATGCAATGCGTATTTAACGGAAGAGATTGCAAATTTTTGCTCTCTTTACTTTGAAAAACATATAGAAACCAAAGCAAAGAACTTAAATATTGATAAAGCCGATGAAGTGGACACAAGTGTACCCGAGTTTTTCCAAACTCATGATGATGAAGGGTGTTCATCAAGTGGGGAGACAAGATATTTGGATGACAAAGAATATAATCGTGCTCACCTTTACGTTCTTTCTAATTGTGAAATCTTAGAGCCTTATGAAACACAATTTGTGAACGATTTCATTAAAGAACATCCTAATGTGAGCAAGAATGATGTTTGGAATAAGCATGAGGATCAATTTCCATCATGGTTTCGGAAACATGTCATTGAATGCAATATCCAAGATGATTTGGTAAGGAGTTTAGCCTTAGGTCCTTCACGAAAGGTTAAAACTTGGAATCGGTATTCAGTTAATGGATTCAATTTCCATACATTCAATTACGGGAAGAGGAAGGTTAGATGCAATTATGGTGTTACAATTTCCTCCCTTGATGACAATGAATATTACGGCATATTAGAGGATATCCTTGAGTTGTGCTATAATGGGCGTGGACGTGCTTATAAAACAGTCTTATTCAAGTGTGAATGGAAAGATAATTCGATAGCGGGAATGAGAGTCCATGATCGTTACAAACTCGTAGAAGTTAATCATACCCGAACATACATGACTTATGACCCATTTATACTCGCACATCAAGCTCATCAAGTGTATTTTGCTTCTTATCCAAGCACGAGTAATGATAAACATCAAAAGCAATGGTGGGCGATCTTTAAGACAAAGGCTAGATCAAAATTTGATACAACATTTTTTCAAGAAGAAATTGTATCAAAATCAGCTTTATCTCCAATTGATGATGAAATCATTCATGAGAATGAGAAAGAAGCGGGAGGGGAGGAGTTGGAAGAAGAGGAAGAAGATAATGTGGAGGGGACAGATGATCACATGGAGGAGGAGGAGGAGGAAAAGGAGGAGGAGGAGGAGGAGGAGGAGGAGGAGGAGGGTGAGGGTGAGGGTGACGATGATGACGATGATGACGATGAGGATGATGATGATGA
Source organism: Silene latifolia (assembly GCF_048544455.1). NCBI lineage: Eukaryota > Viridiplantae > Streptophyta > Magnoliopsida > Caryophyllales > Caryophyllaceae > Silene > Silene latifolia. The sequence goes on along the minus strand of NW_027413171.1, from coordinate 133,010 downwards.
GGATGATGATGATGAGGATGACAATGAGGATTAGGATAATAAGGTTTTTACATCTTTTTGTTATCAATTTATTTATTATTGTGTTTCCTAGCCATTTTTTATGTTATATATATATGTTATATCCATTTCGTTTTATTTAATTTTAATTAACACTTTCTAACAATTTTATTTGTTCAATTTGTAGTATAATGGCACGTGGTCGTGGTGGTAGACAGCGAGGCGGAGGTAGTGGGGGCCGTAGTACGCAGGAGGAGGAGGAGGAGACCACTGAGGTCGAGCAGTCCTTAGAGGATGACACTGACGAGGAGGAGGAGGTCGAGCATGGGATCCCTGTCACATACACCGAGGATAACAAGATCATTATTGACATTAGGGGTCTTTGGTAAGAAATTCTCTTTATTTATTTTTAATATGAATATTTTTAATTCGTATTTAACATGTATAATTTCAGGTTTAATTCCAAGTATGTAGTTCGGGGAGTCACCGCTAGCACTCAGCAAAAGATGACCAGGGGTATTACTTGTTGGTCAGATGCAAGCGAAGAAGAGAAGGAGGGATGGTTCAATAACTTCCGGGTATATATATTTTTAAATAATTTTCGTAAATGTATTCTAATTAATTAGTGATTTGTGTTTTCTAACGATTTTTTTTTACGTCTAGCAAAACTTTCATTGGCCTAAGGAACAAGAGCGTTCTGTTTGGGAGAGATACAATTACATCGGCAAAAAGAGGCTAAGAGATAGCATGTATAAGGTTTCTAAGAGGAAGAAACCCCCTCAGTTTATGGAAGGTATTTAGTTACTTTTGGTGGTTGTATTTAATTAGTTAAATTATCGTCATTTGTTATCTATTTAATTAAATACTAATATTTGGCATTTTTTTTATAGGAACCGCATATAAAGAACTGATGGAGAAGAGAGATACCCCGAATTTAAGGAGAAGTCGGCTCGAGCAAACATCAATAAAAGGGGAGGGAAGAAGGATGCCCACATTGATGCTACGCATTACGGAGGTTCTCAATCATTATATGACCGAGCAATGTCAAATGTACGTCGTATATTTAATTTTATATATAAGTTAGATTATGTTTGAGATTATATTTAAAGTATTAAGTAGTCTTTATAATTTAACCTTTGTTTTTCATTTTCGGAAGGCGGCCAAGAATAAGGGTAAGATGCCTACGGTTCCGGAGCTTTTCTATGAGACGCATACGAAAGAAGGAGCTAAGGGGAAAAGGGTGTGGAATTCGAAGAAGAACGCCAATTTATATGTAAGTATATAATACAATTCCTTTCAAATGTTTTGATTACATATATATTGTTATACAAATATAACATATAATCATTAACGCTTTAATTTTTTAGGCTAAATTTCGACTTCGGAAAGAGAGGAATCCCGACATCTCCGATAATGAGCTTTGGCTTGATTTAGTGGATGGCTTCAATAAGGGGGGGGGGGGGGTGTATGGAACCGGAACGGCAAGAGAACTCTTCTACGACTGACCTACTTCGGTAACCCCTCAAAGCCAAACATATATGCCGAGTATCGTGTCTCAACTTCAAACTACACTTGAGACCGAAAGAGAAGAAAGGAAGGCGGAAAGGGAAGCAAGGGAAGCAAGGGAGGCCGCAAGGGATGAAGAGTTGAAGAGAATGAAGGAGCAAATGGAGTTGATGACCACTTATTTCTCGTCATGCAACCCGGGATGGCGTCCACAAAATCAAGACCCTAAAGATCCTTCCGGAGGAGGTGGTAGTGGAGCGGGATCTGCTTTGCCGTGTCCTTGACTCAGTTGTTGGTTGTTTATCCTTTTACTTGTCGGATGTTTTAGTTAGACGCATGAGACTTTTTTATCCTTTGTTTAGTTAGACTTGGACACGAACCATCTTGTTGCGTTGGTTGTAATAACTTGAATTCGGATTTCATTTGTATGAAATGTGACGTTGGCCATCATGTGCGTTGTGTATGCTGCTGGATTGTAATTTTAATTGCAGGTTCAAATTGTAGCAATTTGGCTCGAGCTAAATGAAAATCATAGGTCCACCATTTACCAAAATGGCGACTGAAAACTGGAAATTTGCGACCGAAATCAGTCGCCATTTTGGCGACTACAGGCATCTGTCGCCAATTTGGCGACCAATATGGCGACTACCCCCGTCGCAAACCTCCTGACTATTTTCTCAAATTTATACACGATAGCGACCAAATTGGCGACTGAATCAACAAAGGCCGCCAATTTGGCGATCAAATTGGCGATCAAAGTCGTCTCTAATTGGCGATCAACCACAAACCGTCGCCATTTTTGCGACCAACGATGAGTCGCCATTTCCGTCGCTATTTTGGCGACTATTCCCTCATCCGTCGCCATTTTAGCGACTGAAATCCGTCGCCCGAGTGATTTTAGGCGACTAACAGTTGCGACCACCACTTAGCGACTGATTGTAGTCGCCCGAGTACTTTTAGCGACTATTTTCTGTCGCGTAAGTCAGTCGCCCGAGAGCAGATTTCTTGTAGTGATATGATCCATTTCATGAACACTGACTGTCATTTTGATCGTCTTTCTCTGATGAAAAGATGCCAAATTTTTTTTCTTCAACAAAGCGCATGAAATTTATCCGGAAACATGATGTAGTTAAACAGTGGGAGTGAAATTTCTCTTATTTTTTTGATGATTTATAATGGATTTTACAGAATTTTGGATGATTTTGAATGGTGATTTTGATGGGTTTTGCTTGTTGAGAGGTTTTGAATGGTGAAAAGAAGAGGGAAGCATGCAAAATGAATTAGAAAGCTTTGTTTATTCCTTTTGTCCGCGGGATTGTCTATGCAACAAGTACACAAACAAAGATTACTCGTCTACCCTCTCTCACACAATCAACATTTCCTTTTTTTTTTGCTCTAAAAAGGCGCCCTCTCTCCTTATCTCATCCATTGAATTCCTTCATCCAAGGGCTCTTATGAAGACTTAGGGCCTTATATGATATAAGGGACTTATAAGAACCTCTCTCTCTCTCTCTCTCTCTCTCTCTCTATATATATATATATATATATATATATATATATATATATATATATATATATATATATATATATAAAAAATTATTGTGTATATATACTATTAGATCCATTTTACAACCTTACAAGAAACTAACCGAATAAGTTTCTAACGAGTTGTTTACGAAATAACTTGATTACACGTACAATCCATAATTTTTTTTATAAGATTATTATCACATCCATTTATCTATATAATCCATTTTTGCACAATAGTAATATTTCTGTTTACCTTTCATTAAAATACTTCTCATTAACAAATGGTTGAAACACACGGAGTATAATATTACAAATTGGATTAGTATTTTGTAAGATTGTAATATAATAATATAATAATCCATTTTGAAAAGATTATTACCAAATACATTGTACATCCTCATTATTTGAAATCAATTGTACTAGCGCATTTTTTATCCAAGTTAGGCTCTGTTTGGTAAAACTAACTGAAAAGGTAGCTGAAACCAGAAAAGGTAGCTGAAAATCGAAAATCTAACTAAAACCTGAAAAGGTAGCTGATAAGATATCTGAAAATTAGAAACTGATAAGGTAGCTCATTATATAAAAAAATATTTGGCAAACTAACTGAAAAGGTAACTGATTTTGATAAAATGACGTAAAAGGATATGATCATTATTTAATAGTATAGATTTAAGGGGTAAAAAGGGAAAATCAACTCGAATCATGTACACAAATCTCAAATGCTAATCTAGGTAGCATTTCATTTCAGATATCTTATTTGGTTAAATAAGCTACTTGCCAAATGCTTACAAAAAAAATAAGGTACCTGAAATTGTGGTCAAAGAAGTTACTTTGACCAAATCAGGTACCTGAAATGTCTTGCCAACCAGAGCCTAACATCACAAATTTATGTGTAAAACGGTTATACAAGTGTTTGTGTAAAACGCGTTTTTCTAACCTTTTTTCACCTTCTAAAGGTTGAACCATTATACATTTACACTTTACAATTAAAAATGTTGTTGGACAATGGGGAGGGGAGAGGTGGTTTCAGAGGATGAGGTCGGGTGACAAGAGGCCATCGCGCATACCCACGAAGAGGTGGAGGAGGTGGGGCGGGGCGGGACCGGTTTGCATGATAAGGGTTAGGTATAGGGCGGTGACTGGGTTGTGAAGACCAACTTACGGTAGGGGCGGGGTTTTGTTATGGTGGTCGAGTGGTGGTGGCGTTGGGAGGGTGGTGGGTCGCACATATTATCGGTGATGAGAGTCCTTTCATTTTTATTTACGTCTCCTAGGCGAAATCCTCCTTATTTTTGCCCCATTTTTCACACATTTATTTTTAGAACTCCACAAGTAGATTCTTAATTTTGAAATCATCAACATGATATGAAATACATAGATCAGAGGCATCAAATATTGTACCCCGTTCTAGACGATTGAATGTTATAATAATATCACAAACATTTTAGAATGAATATATATTTATCTAATGTAGATCGTTTGCATAAAATGTTATACACTCAAGCTACTACAATTATATAAATATAAAATTATAAAATCTTTTTTATATATGCCCGTGCTATTGCACGGGTGCTAAGCTAGTATATATATATATATAGAGAGAGAGAGAGAGAGAGAGAGAGAGAGAGAGAGAGAGAGAGAGAGAGAGAGAGAGAGAGAGAGAGAGAGAGAGAGAGAGAGAGAGAGAGAGAGAGAGAGAGAAGAGATCATGTAAGGCCATGTATATGTATTGAGTCCATAAGTCCAATTATGAGCCATTGGATGGAGGGAGATGGAGGGATGAGATGAACCCACCCAAAGTCATTATAGAAGCTAATTAACACACTTTACTAATTCACCCTAATTAACCACTAATTTACTATATATTTGTTTTCTACCCACCCATTTCTCTCTCATCTCACACATTTCATTCTTCTCTTCTCTCAAAACCTCAATAAAAAAAACCTAAAAAATCCAAATAAATAAAAAACCCAAAAAATCCAAATAAATAAAAAAAACCCAAAAAATCCAAATAAATAAAAAAATCCAAATAAATAAAAAACCCAATAAATCCAAATAAATAAAAAATCCAAACATATCAACAACCCAAAAAATCCAAATAAATCAAAAAATCCAAATAAATCAAAAAACTCAAATAAATCATTCATTCCTCTCTTCCTCATTCACCACCACCCACCACTATCCCACCCGACACCACCCACCGCCCACCTCCACCGCCACCTCCACCTCCACCACCGCCGTCGGTAAATTCTATAATTCGTTTTTATTGTTCCAGATTTTCCGTCTCGGTTTTTTTTGTCACTTTTTTTTTTCAGATTTTGTTTTAAATTTGTTGTTTGGAATAGGTTTATTTTATTTGTTAATTTTTGTTGTTATTTATTCTTTTCAAATCTCTTTTTATTATACGTTTTTTTTAAAAATTTCGGGGTTTAAATATCGTTTTTTTCATCTAAGATCTACTAAAATATTTTTCATAAAATTTTTTGTTTTAATCTTAGCTATATAAAAATTCTTATAATTTGTTGATTTTTAATCTTATATTTCACATTTTTATATAAAAATTATATAAAATGACTAAAGTATACACAGTTATGGACAAAAGTTATACTGTTATGGACAAAAGTTATATAAAAATGGTCTAAAGTTGTGGACAGCGGGGGGCCCACGGGGGCGCTTGGGAGGAAGAGAACAAGCGTTTGCATTTTTGTTGGAGTCGCCACCAATTTTTATGGGAAATTGGAACCGTTCGAATACCTCGTGCCATGTCAAGACACAAAGCAGTGACATGAACACTAAGCAATCGTTACCCTTAGCATTCTATGTCTAAAATGACTCTCGTGGATGCCAATGAACACGGGTGTTCACAGAGATCTGGAGTAAGGGGTGAGGGTACGTATTAGGAAGCTCTTTTGATAGAACACCTAATCCCGCCCGCCTCGATAGCGGCCTCTACTAATGATTAGGGACATCATTTATACTCGATATATTGTCGATTATATGCATGCAATGCAACATCCAAGTTTTAATCCTAACATGTGAGAATTAGACTAAGTCGGTGGACAATTAGTTTAGCATACAATTGGGTCGAAGTAGGATTTAATGCTCAATTACATGTGAAAACATACAAGTAATACAAGAAATATGATAAAGACAATAAAGAAAATTACAATAAAGAAAATTACAATAATTACAATGGATTAGGCGATTTATGTCGAAAATACCTTTAAAACGGATAATTTGAGAAAACGAATAAAGGAATGAATTAACGAACAAAACAGAAGGTGATAACACGAATAATAGTTAATTAATACGTAAGCTAATTAACTCAGTCAAGGCAAAAACGAAGTTCAGAGACAGAATTCAACCCGGAAAAGGCGCAGCAGAAAGCGCGTCCCCTTGAATAAGCGCAGCAGATTCTTTGCGTCATTCTGACTTCGACCCGAGTTCTGGCTGTGAAGCCGGAATTGCGTGTTGTTAATTCTCGTCGGTAAATTTAATGATTGATTAAATTATTTACTCGGATGAAAGTGATTAATAGGTTATTTACATGTGATTAATGGTCATAAAAGCAATAAAACATGGATGAGACGGATGCAAACGAATTATTTACATGAAAGAATGATTGATTAGTGACATGAGTGAATGAAATAAACTAAACAAGATGAATTGACGACAAATTAATGACGAACATGCGATGCATATGACAAAAGACAGATGGAAATATATCAAAGAAGTGAATTACAGAAATCCAATATGAACAAATCGAATTTTACAATCCGGATTGAGTTTAATGACGAAAACCCGCAAATATGAGATTATAAGGGATTTAAGCCGAATTTTAATGACGAATTAAACGCGTTAATGATGATGAACAATATACATGTGAAATTATTATGTTTGTAACAAAGAATTAACGGAAACAAACGAAAACAAATAAGAAAAGAACGAATTACAGATCGAGGACGAAGGAAGAAGAAAGGAAGCAGGAACTGCGGCAGCCTCACGAAGAGGCGCAGCAGGAACTGCGCTCCTTCGAAGAGGCGTAGCAGTTGCTGCGTCCTTTCTCGACGGTTTATCTTCTGGAAATCCGTAAAAAGAGGTTTTAAAGCATGGTTTTAGAAATCGGTTTTAAGAGATGTTTTCGACGTAAACCTTACATTATGATGATACAAAAAGTAAAGAACAATAATAAAAGAGAGATTTACACCCTCAGACTTACATGTTTGATGAAACGAGATGAACTAAGATATCGATTAGTGATGCTCGACGCGAATGTAAAGAAAGTGCCCTCGTAAGAGGAAAACGAATAGATTAATTAAGTTGATTATGGTGGAGTTGGTCAAATTGGTCGGTCATGCAAACGAGGCTGGTACTCAGAAAGATCTGAGCTTACGTGGTCGAAAGTTCAAGCACGTAGACGCCAAAAAGTAAGAACAAAGGTCTAGAATGCAAAGGGAGAAGAGAAGGGCGGACACTCGCGTGAGAAATATGAGGAGCGAAGGCTCCTATTTATACTACTCACGTGAAGGAATTAGGGTTTCGGAGAGTCTTTGGAAGTGAATCTCGGAAAGATATGAAAAAGATACGAAAATTACGCAGAAAAGGACCTGGGAAGAGGCGCAGCAGCCACTGCGTCTCTTGGAAGAGGCGCAGCACCTGCTGCGTCTATTCCCAAGGGGTTTCCTCCTGCAGAAGAAAGATTTCCGTGTTTAAGTTATGGTAGGACGGAATAATTTGGTTTTCCTTAATATTTTATGTGAATATTATGGGAAATTGTTTACCAAAGGATAAAGATTGTGAAATATTTATAAAAATATGGAATAGAAATATCCGGAACATTCCAGAACATTCTGACTCGGGATTTAACGGTTATCAGAAAATAAAGACGGTTTTAGGCCCGGACTCCAAATGTACTCTAATTACTGTCAAAACGACCGTATCGGCACGTAGATGATAACTAAGAGGTAGACATTAGTATTTGAGCAATCACTTGACGATAAACTTACGAACTGTCACAAATCGTTCCGCGTAGCAAACATGCGGCCCAATCATCACCGGGTGGTTTGCGAGAGGTGTAGAAATGAGGTATCTACAAAAGTTATACAAAAATTGTCTAAAGTTATACAAATAAGGACTAAAGTTATACAAAAATTGACTAAAGTTATACAAATATGGACTAAAGTTATACAAATAAGGACTAAAGTTATACAAAAATTGACTAAAGTTATACAAATATGGACTAAAGTTATACAAATAAGGACTAAAGTTATACAAAAATTGACTAAAGTTATACAAAAATGGACTAAAGTTATACAAAAATTGACTAAAGTTATACAAAAATGGACTAAAGTTATACATAAATGGTCTAAAGTTATACAAAAATGGCCTAAAGTTATACAAATAAGGACTAAAGTTATACAAAAATGAACTAAAGTTATACATATAAGGACTAAAGTTATACATATTTAGTCCATATTTGTATAACTTTAGTCCATATTTGTATAACTTTAGGCCATTTTTGTATAACTTTAGTTCATTTTTGTATAACTTTAGTCCTAACTTATGTAACTTTAGTCCTAAGTTATACAAATAAGGACTAAAGTTATACAAATAAGGACTAAAGTTATACAAAAATGGACTAAAGTTATACAAAAATGGACTAAAGTTATACATATAAGGACTAAAGTTATACATATTTAGTCCATATTTGTATAACTTTAGTCCATATTTGTATAACTTTAGTCCTTATTTGTATAACTTTAGTTCATTTTTGTATAACTTTAGTCCTTATTTGTGTAACTTTAGTCCATATTTGTATAACTTTAAGCATTTTTTGTATAACTCTAGTCCTTATTTGTATAACTTTAGTCCATATTTGTGTAACTTTAGGCCATTTTTGTATAACTTTAGTCCATTTTTGTATAACTTTAAGTCCAAATAACTCTAGTCCATAGAGTGACACTTGATACGTGCATTTTATATAGTCTTTTTAGCCTATTTTATGCGCGTATCTTTATGCTTTTATCGTGGTTTTATGCTACGAAATGCCCCGAATATGCTACTTTGGGTTATTTTGTCTTATTTGCAGAAATGAACCAGGAAGTAGCGAAATCGAGCCTTTTACCGTCCTTTTAGCATGCATTTGGAGGAAGAGTGAATTTAGAGTGGAAATGAAGCTATTTTGAGATGCGCATTGGAGTAAGGAAGTTAGGCGAGCCAAGAGAGTGCGTCAATTTGCTAGTTCCTGCTTGTAAGAGCCATATCTCGAGTTCTACAACAGATATTCAGGTGATTCCAATTGGAGATGAAAGTTTGTCCTTTTAGCTTTCCAATGCCACCGGAATCACCCTGTTTGACCAAGTAACGAAGAAATGGCAGCCGTTTGAAGTTCAGTGCGCGAAGCAGGAATTACGCGCTGAGAAGTGCTCGATCGAGAGCCAATTTGCTCCATCGAGAGCTACCTATTCTTGATCGAGTGATTAAAGGGAAAGAAGTTCTCGATCGAGAGCAAATTGGCTCGATCGAGAGGAATGCCAAGGAATATCACTCGATCGAGTGCTTTAGTTAGTCGATCGAGTGGATTTTTGCTTCGGGCTGGGCTTTTTAGGTTTAATTCCGTCATTAGGTTTAATAAGCCCTATTTTCTTATAAATAGGGAGTCAGGATGTCGATCTCTCACACACTCTATACTCTTCTTTTCTCTCTGGTTCAAATACACTGCTACTCTTTCTACTGTTACTTTTGTTCTTTCATTTCCGGATCTTTTCAATTCAGTAATTCTTTCTTCCTTTCCCTCTTTTTAATTTAATGTTTATTATTCTTATTTCATTTATGCTTATTCTCTTTAATTCCATGTCTAGCTAATTCCCTTTAGTATGTTAGGATTAGGGAAGCCGTGGTAGCGATGTTTTAATTGTACTAAATAGATTAGCCCTGCGATAAGAATTGTATTAGGCAATTTAACTGTTATCCGGTCGAATGAATGCATGCAGGAGACCATAAATTTAGTTAACCCCGACCTAGATCGAAAGATTGGAAGGGAAGGCTTGCTTAATTACAATAGGGTATTGCAAGGGGGCGAAAGTTAAGTCATTTACGCTCTAGGGCGGTTTAAGGACCGAAAGGTGACGACCATAGCTCTTCTTATCAATAGTCTAATCGCCTTAGTATTCCCGATAGTATGAGATCTGATAGCTGCCACGGTGGACCGACTCCTAGCATACTACCCTTCTCCTTTTGTTAATTTATCTTTTTCATTTCCCTCGCTTTAGTCTCTAGTTAGTTCACAATCAATTCAACCCCCATCGTGACATCAGACGGATAGAATAGACAAATAGATAGTACACCGCCTCCCTGTGGAGATCGACCCTACTTACCGCTGACTTCTGTTAGTAGTACTTAGGTATTTTATTTTTGGTACGAAACGACAGTATCAAATTTTGGCGCCGTTGCCGGGGAGGCAATCTAGTTATTTATTTGTTTAAATTTTATCTGTTTTTAGCCTCAGGGGATTTTTCCCTTGAGGCCGTTTTAATCTTTTGTTTAGTGCTGTTTTGATAGGCCTTACAGGTACTACCTAGACAGTTCTAGGTGAAAGACAGTCAAAGGGAAGGCTTGAGTACCTTTGACCCATCACCGATGTCCCATTATATGGAAATGTGGTGATCTCACGGAGATGTGGTTCTCACGAGCACAATGCAAACTGTAGTTGTGCCGCCACATCCGCCCTATCAATGGCCACCGCAACAAGATTCCCCTGATATACAAGAAGAAGACATTGCGGAGCTGAAATCCTTGATGGAGGCACTGGCATTCCAAGTGCAAGAATATGTCTCGCGATTTGATGAGCTCGAGTCTCAGCTTGCTCAATTAGCAGCTGAGATGGAGAGAGAAGAGGTCGCGAGTCGACATATTTAATGAGAATGCTTGTATCACAAATGCAAGAGAGTGATAGGTATATGGACGCTCGAATCCTCGAATCGAGTCACAAATAGCTCGCTTAGTCCGAGATGCAAGAAGAAGAGGTTTACCTTGCTTTGAGCGGTTTTTCTCCCGAGGAAACCGTGTTGCCCAATGATGAGGATGACTTCTATGACTCGGACGACGAGTTCCTTTCATATTTCACCGCCCCACGTGAAGATTTCAGCTCTATGCAGAAGAATCACTCGATCGAGTGACTTATAATGGTCGATCGAGTGAATTTCCGAAGATCCTCGATCGAGTAATATCCCTTCTCGATCGAGTGACATGCAAGAGGATAGTTCTCGATCGAGTGATGTTGTTACTCGATCGAGTGAGATGCGGGAGGAAGTTGGTCGATCGAGTGATTATTCTCGCTCGATCGACGAAATGGCCATTGGGAGCTTTGGTTCGTCATTTTGGTTTGATTTGGATGACGAGTCCGACGATGATGAAGGTTACGGTAAACCTCCCTATTCACACGGTAGTCGGATACACTTGAATCTGCGATTTACGGGATGGATTCCACTGAGGAGGTTGATGAAGAAGCGGTTGAGACGGTAATTGCTCCTAGCACGGAAGAGGTAATAAACTCTTTTACCTATGATTCCGTCATTGAGAGCGACCAATCCGAGGTAGTAAACGATAATTTTATTATTGTTTGTTCTAATAGTATTTTGCCTCGTTTGACTCGCGCTGTTTCTTTTAAAGTTATACCTCCTCTCATATGGTCGATTAATTTAAAGAATTTTCACCGTCCTTATCATCTCAAAACGTTAATCAATCTAACCCCCATATATTGACAATTGCTCCCGCGCTCCTTTATTTTGTGGATAAATTTAGGAGCTCACATAGGAAATTTGTTAGACTTAAATGCTTACATAATTTCATTTCCTATTTTTGTATTCCACTTTGGTGCTACTTATGTTTGTTGTGTAGCACATGCGCAGCTATTTGACAAAAGTTGTCGCGCTTTGAGTTGCTTTGATTGTAACTAATTATAGTGGCTCGAAGAAAAAGAAGGTCGAGCCGACTGTCTCAAGCTAGCGCTACTCGGGAGGCAACCCGGCGATTTTATTTTGCTTTTTTTTAGTTTAATTTCAGTTGTAATAAATGGTCTTCGTACCATAAAACTTTCTCGGAGATGCTTGTCTTGTTAGTTTGCGGGCTGTTTTTATTGCATTTTGCAGAACACGTTGAGATCCACTCGATCGACCACCTGCAAAGTAAGAAACCACTCGATCGACCGGTACCCTCTTCGATCGAAAGCGGTTCTTGATGCCCAACCACTCGATCGACCACGTTGGACGGATATCGAGTGTTTTTGACTTATCGCTTCCCGAGACGGTTTTCCGGGCCTTAGCAACCTCCCATTTCATGGTCGGTTTGGGGAGGTCCCCTTATTCGCGCTATCTTGTGAGTTTTTCCGCTTTCACTCTCTTTCTCCTCCTTCCGGTTTGCATTTCCTTTCCATGTTTTGGTACAATGGGGGCATTGTACGGTTTGGTTTGGGAGGTTATGCATCCATATCTCTGTGTCGCATATTGTTTTTATTGCATTTCGATTATCACATTTAATTTATGTTTGCATCGTTGTTTATTTTCATAAAATTCAAAAATTCCATAAAAATTGAAAAAATAGAAAAATTCAAAAAATTTCACGTTTATTTTCGCATATAGGTTGAGTCGGAACGGTCGATTTCCATGATGAAATTGCCCTCTATTTGTCTTTTTGCTTAAGCCTTGCATTGAATTAATTATCTTATTAGCTTTGTCTTATTGCATATCTACGAGTTAATGTTTAATTCAGCTGAACATATAGACTTGACCTGAAATCTTGGCAACCTACTTATAATTTCTAAGGATTAGAGCCATATAAACTGGTGTCATTTGTGACCAGTTTCATGTAGGATTGTGAGTAGTTACTCCTTGCATAACATGTATCATTAATTTGCACGTATATGAAATTCAATTGCTTTTTGCCGTCATACATTCGGGTTAGTGGTTGGTGTCACATGCAGGGAGGTGCTTACAATTTCCCTTTCTTTCGTTTTTACCCATTTAACTCCACATTAGCCAAATTTGCCAGTTGACCCTTTAGCTACATCCAAATTTAGCCTGCCTTGTCAAGCTAGTTTAGATTGTTGTTTTGCGGTATATATTTCATTGTATCAAATATTGGCGCATATTCTATTGAATCGGAGTTGGTAATCTATGAAGAAAGGGAGGATGATGAAAAAAGAGAAGTTGAAAAAAAAAAAAAGGAATTAAAAAAAAAAAAAAAAAAAAAAAAAAAAAAAAAATTCGAAGAAAAAGAAAGAGAAACCGAATAGAAAAAGAATGAAAAAGAAAAGAAAAATGAAAAAGATGTTGTTTGGTTGACGGTTTCTGCTCCTATGTTCTTATTTATATCATTTGAGGAGTTTTTGCAGTTCGGTTTGGTGAGATCTTATGCCGAATGAAGGGCATGTGCTTAGATTCATAATTGAGTTGGAAATGGATATGTTTCATATGGTTCTGTTTAGGTACTAGCTTGATCACCTATACCTCCACATTCCCATAAATGTTTTGCCTTTTCCTACCCATTGCCTCACTTTACCATATTTTTGTAAGCCCTCGGCTGTGACAGGACCTTGTTTTGTTGGAATGTATGTACGGTAGCTAGAATTGTCTATCATATTAGTTGCATGCATGTTTATGTGGGTCGTAGTTTAGGTGAGCGACTATTTTTCTTTCTCTCTTGCATATATATGTTCACCCTTTGCTTCATGAGAGAAGAGTGACCCGTGAGAGTCCATTGTTAAAGGTCTTGCAAGGTCGACGGTTCAGCTTTATTTATAAACATCCTATAACTCGTTTGCATTTGACTGTCTGCTATAAGTGTTAGTTTGCTCGCATTAAATTGGCTTAAGTGGGCATTTGTAGCTAGCTCTGAGTTATCTTTTTCCGTTCCTTAGTTGCATTTTAGTTTACTCGGGGACGAGTAAAGGTTTGGTTTGGGGAGGTTTGATACGTGCATTTTATATAGTCTTTTTAGCCTATTTTATGCGCGTATCTTTATGCTTTTATCGTGGTTTTATGCTACGAAATGCCCCGAATATGCTACTTTGGGTTATTTTGTCTTATTTGCAGAAATGAACCAGGAAGTAGCGAAATCGAGCCTTTTACCGTCCTTTTAGCATGCATTTGGAGGAAGAGTGAATTTAGAGTGGAAATGAAGCTATTTTGAGATGCGCATTGGAGTAAGGAAGTTAGGCGAGCCAAGAGAGTGCGTCAATTTGCTAGTTCCTGCTTGTAAGAGCCATATCTCGAGTTCTACAACAGATATTCAGGTGATTCCAATTGGAGATGAAAGTTTGTCCTTTTAGCTTTCCAATGCCACCGGAATCACCCTGTTTGACCAAGTAACGAAGAAATGGCAGCCGTTTGAAGTTCAGTGCGCGAAGCAGGAATTACGCGCTGAGAAGTGCTCGATCGAGAGCCAATTTGCTCCATCGAGAGCTACCTATTCTTGATCGAGTGATTAAAGGGAAAGAAGTTCTCGATCGAGAGCAAATTGGCTCGATCGAGAGGAATGCCAAGGAATATCACTCGATCGAGTGCTTTAGTTAGTCGATCGAGTGGATTTTTGCTTCGGGCTGGGCTTTTTAGGTTTAATTCCGTCATTAGGTTTAATAAGCCCTATTTTCTTATAAATAGGAGTCGGGATGTCGATCTCTCACACACTCTATACTCTTCTTTTCTCTCTGGTTCAAATACACTGCTACTCTTTTCTCACATTTTTTGTTCTTTCATTTCCGGATCTTTTCAATTCAGTAATTCTTTCTTCCTTTCCCTCTTTTTAATTTAATGTTTATTATTCTTATTTCATTTATGCTTATTCTCTTTAATTCCATGTCTAGCTAATTCCCTTTAGTATGTTAGGATTAGGGAAGCCGTGGTAGCGATGTTTTAATTGTACTAAATAGATTAGCCTGCGATAAGAATTGTATTAGGCAATTTAATCATTATCCTATTCGAATGAATGCATGCCGGAGACCATAAATTTAGTTAACCCCGACCTAGATCGAAAGATTGGAAGGGAAGGCTTGCTTAATTACAATAGGGTATTGCGGTGAGGGCGAAAGTTAAGTTGTTTTACGCTCTAGGGCGGTTTAAGGACCGAAAGGTGACGACCATAGCTCTTCTTATCAATAGTCTAATCGCCTTAGTATTCCCGATAGTATGAGATCTGATAGCTGCCACGGTGGACCGACTCCTAGCATACTACCCTTCTCCTTTTGTTAATTTATCTTTTTCATTTCCCTCGCTTTAGTCTCTAGTTAGTTCACAATCAATTCAACCCCCATCGTGACATCAGACGGATAGAATAGACAAATAGATAGTACACCGCCTCCCTGTGGAGATCGACCCTACTTACCGCTGACTTCTGTTAGTAGTACTTAGGTATTTTATTTTTGGTACGAAACGACAGTATCAACACTATTTAGTCCAAAATTGTGCAACTTTAGTCCAAAAATGAAGAGAAATGAGAAGAATAAGAGATTTAATATTTTAAGCGTATAACTTTAGTCCAAAATTGTATAACTTTAGTCCAAAATTGTATAACTTTAGTCCAAAAATAAAAACCAACAAAACTGAAAAAAATAAAAACCAAATTGATATAAAAAATAAAAACCATCTAGATCTAAAAAAGAAAAATCAACAAATCTGAAAAAATAAACAAGATGTATATCGTGTGTATAACTTTAAAAAAAGAAAAGAAGTACTCCCTCCTATTCTACATAACCGTCTCATTGTGAAAATGGCACAAGAATTAAGAAAATGAGTTTAGACCACACAAAACGTACAATGAGACAGTTATGTGAATAGACAGAAATGGAATTGAATTTGGACCACACAACACTTACCAAAAATAGACAATGGGACAATTACCCGACTAGACGGAAATGGACAATGGGACGATTATCTGGAATAGGAGGGAGTATAACTTTAATGCACGCAGTGTATAACTTTAATAGACAAAATGTATAACTTTAATGCACGCAGTGTATAACTTTAATAGACAAGATGTAGAACTTTAGTCCAAAATTTGTGTAACTTCAATTTATACAATGTATAACTTTAGTAATTAATAGTATAACTTTATTTTGATTATTGTATAACTTCAGCCCAAAATATGAAACTTGAAAAATAACAAATTAGAAATTAAAAGCAACAAAGATCAAAAATTAGAAAATACAATACAATAATAAATAATCTAACAAAAAAATATAGTGGACTAAAAAAAGTAGATCTGAAAAAAATAAATAATAAAAAAAAAAATCAAACTTTAATAAAAGAAAAAACCAAAATCCAAACCAACAATACTAGAAAAACAAAAATCCTTATCTAAAAAAAACCATAATATGTAAACACTGAAAAAAGGCCAAACAAAATAATGAAATAAAAACCGAAAGACATCCCACAAACCAAATTCTCAAAAAAAATAATAGTGTAACCAAATTCTCAAAAAATTTATATATCGTGTGTATAACTTTAATGCACGCAATGTATAACTTTAATAGACAATATGTATAACTTTAGTCATAAAAATTATAACTTTAATGTTTCAAGGGTAAAACTTTAGTCGTAAATAGTGTAACTTTAATGTTTCAAAAGTATAACTTTAGTCATAAAATGTATAACTTTAGCCGTAACTCGTAAATAAGGTAACTTTAGTGTAAAGTCCATTTTTACTCACTCCATATTGAGTAGATTTGAAAAGAAAAAAAAAACAAATCTGAAAAGTCAAAAAACCAATAAATAATTCTGAAAAAAATCTGAAAGAATTATAAAAAAAAAAAAATGAAACTAATACGAAAGACAAACAAGAAACAACATCCCAAGTCCCAACAACATTTAAAAAAGAAAAAAAAATAAGTACTAGATTTTGAAACTAATACAACAGAGAAACAATACATCCCAACCACCACATTTGAAAAAAAATGAAGAAGAAGAGGGCAGTCGTGGTAGACGGAGGACGAATGTGTAGGTGTTTTTTTTTTTTCAGATCTAGAACTTTGAGAGGAGAGGAAGGACGGAGATGGATGTGTGCGTTGGTGGTTGTCATTCGCCGTCGAGTTTGGTGGTCCGGCAGGGGAGGAAAGGAAGGAGGGAGAGCTGTGTCGGGTTTGGAGAGCTGTGTCGGGTTTGGTGGTTTGAAATAAAAAAAAAAGGAGAAAGGGAGGTGCGGTGGTGGAGAGATGCGTCGGGGTGGCAGTGGAGGGAGGCGGCGTTGTGGCCGGGGTGGTAGTAAAGGAGTGTCATTTTTTTTTTTCTGAATTTGTTTGATTTTGGTTTTTATGTTTTTTGGTTTTTTTTAGTTTGTTTTTATTTGGTTTCTTTTGTTTTGAGAGAATGAGAGGAAAATGAGAGAGAAAGAGGGATGAGAGAAGTGTGAGAGAATGAATAATGAGTGAGTGAGTTGGGAGAATTAGAATGAGGAAGGAGTTATACAGATTAGGATGGAGTTATACAGGATTAGTGAGGGAGATTAGGAAGGGAGATTTGTGACCCTTCAATGAGATGTAATCTCATCCCTCCATCCCTTCCATCCAAAGGCCCTTATAAGGAGTTAGAGACTCATATGATATGAGGGCCTTACTAGAACCCTTCTCTCTCTCTCTCTCTCTCTCTCTCTCTCTATATATATATATATATATATATATATATATATATATATATATATATATATATATATATATATATATATATATATATATATATATATATATATATAATCACAAATTCGCTTTTCCTTGACTTTTTCGGAATACGATTCCTCACTTTCATCTTCTTTCGTTTTATATAAACTACGTTTTTTTTTAGGTAAGAAAACTAGATTGATCCTCTATGGTAGGACCAACCTATCTCATCCTTTCGAATGAGGGAGGTAAGTTGAAGCCACCGGCTATCAAACCACCTCGAAAGAGTTGGACATGAATTTCCAATAGAAGCCATGAAGTCAGCAACCTTATTGGCTTCACGAAAGCAATGTTTAATTATCACTTTATCGAAAAAATGAAGGTTTAATTTCACATCCTTGATAATACTATAAATTTTCCGAGGAATTTGCCAAGTACCTCGAATCGAGTTAATAACACATAATTTTTTTTTTTTGATGACGAGGGGGTTGAGTCCCCCCCCCCCCCGGGCCCATGTAATCCCGCACCACCACATGGACCATGTAAGCCACCCCGTTCGGGGGCTGCAGTGGCCAAGTGATCATCGCCCCAGCTGGTAGTCGAACCTGAGACCTAATAACACATAAATTATCCCCCTCCATAATTAACTTTGAGATTCCTAAGTATTTAGCTGCTAAAATACCTTCTTTTAAAGCGAGAGCTTCCGCAACAAGGATATTATTGGATACGCACTTTTTTGCTCCCAACAAAACGACTTTACCATTGTGATCTCTTATAGAATATCCTAAAGCAGCTTTATTATCTTCTATTCTCGATCCGTTAAAATTTATCTTTAGGAAACCGTTTCTAGGTTTTCCCACCAAATTTCTTCCTTACTAGAGTTGTTTCTAGCTGACTCTTCTATCTCGGGATTGTTGAGATCCTTAAATCTAGTCACATTCCAGGTCTTAGTGCTATTATTACATAAAGTAATAAGTTTGTTAATACTTAAATTAACATTATTATTAAAGATAATATCATTTCTATGAAACCATGAATTCCACCAAATAAAAATAATTTTAATGAAATCATCTTTTGGAATTAAATCTTTGAGACAATTAAGTTTCGTTAGAAAACTTTGGCTTGTAATATTATCATAATTTGATTAAAACTCGTTGAAACTAATAATGTTTAGGTCTTGGATGATAGACCCAATCAAGGGACATTCGTAAAAGAAATGATCTTTGTTTTCAATAGGATTGTTGCACAGAACACAATGAGGTGGGACATCAATATGACTCTTGAGAAGTCTACTTTTCGTTGGAAGGCCCTCAATACAGGTTTTCCAAAGAAAAAATTTCAATTTCGGAGGAATATTCAATTTCCAAATCCACTGAAATTCACATTTGTCAAGAGCTTGATCGAACAAACCTTGAGCTAACCAAGTTGCTGTTTTGGTAGAGAAATTTTCATCTACGGATAACTCCCAAATGAGGGTATCTGGAATATCATTATGTGGTAGTGGAATGTTAGTAATCTGATTAACAATATCGTTATTCACTAAACTGGATAATTTACAAACATCCCAATGTTTGTCTGAGGTTATGAAATATTTAACCAAAAGATTAGGATCACGGTTACTATCATCATCAACCATAATGCTTGTAAGTGGGTGTGAAAAAACCCAATTATCAGACCAAAATTTAATGTTCCTACCATTACCTACCCGCCATCTTAGTCCTTTTCTAAAGAGATTTCGAAGACTCATAAGCTTATGCCATTGCCAAGAAGATACTGAGTTTGGCTTATGGTCAAAAAGTGAACAATTTCTCAAGTATTTTTTAGTTATCACTTTGATCCATATATTTTCCTTATCCATAAGAATTTTCCATAAGAGTTTCATTTGGAGAGCTTTGTTAGCTGCTTCAGTCGTTTTTATTCTTAGTCCACCCAAAGATTTCGGTAAATAAACTTTTTGCCAACCAATCAAATTAGGGGATCGTTGAGAAGAATTCTTCTTCCATAGAAAATATCTATTAATCTTATCCAATCTTTTATAGATTGACGAGGGAAGAAGGAAGCTTTGAATTTAAAAAGTTCCTTTTGAGGCTAAATTTGCATTGATCAGGACTAGTCTACCTGCTTGTGATAAAGAATTCGCTTTCCATTTTGATAATTGATTATGAGAAGAATGAATAATACTGTCGAAAGTATTTTTAGTAACTCTACTATCAATGATAGGACATCCTAAGTACTTACCTAGGTGAGCTTCCTCGTTCATACGGAGAATACCTCTAAAGGATTCTCGAAGAGGCCGGTCAATATTTCTAGTGCAGTGAAAGGTGGATTTGTCAAAATTGATAAATTGTCCAGATATCGTGCAAAATTTATCTAAAATAGACTTAATGGTTTTACAACTCTGATTAGAGGCTTTAGCGAAAATGATAGTATCATCCGCAAAAGTGAGAAAAGGGATTCTCTCCACCCCTGATCCAGTCCTAATACCAATATCACTAGAACTAAGATCACTATTTTTTTTGTAGAGATCTTTCTAGAATCTCGGCGCACATAATGAATATATACGGCGAGAGTGGGTCTCCCTGTCTAATGCCTCGAATGAGTGTAAAAACGTCATCCGGTATTCCATTTACTAACATCGAGAACGAGACAGTTTTTATACATTCCATAATCCATGAAATCCAAATAACATTGAAACCCATTTGTCTAAAAGTTTCCTCAATAAAGTTCCATTCTAGTCGGTCGTATGCTTTCTCCATATCAAGTTTAATAGCAATCCAGCCACCTTTACCTTTTTTACGCTTAAAAGAGTTGAAAATTTCGTGGGCAAGAAAGATATTATCTTGAATAAAACGATTAGGTGTAAAAGCACCTTGAAAAGGGCGGATAATCTTATGCAAGACACTACGAAGACGAGTGGCCATAATTTTCGAAATAATTTTATAGATTGTTGAGCAAAGACTAATATGGCGGAAATGGTTTGCCGTTTGAGGATTATCAATTTTAGGAATTAATGATATGAAAGTATGATTTATTTCTTTTAATAATTTACCCGAATGAAAAAAAAGCTAGAACTGCTTTAGTCACAGAATTTCCTACAATATCCCAATATTTTTGAAAGAACTCTATAGGGAAACCATCAGGATCTGGACATTTATTTGCGGCTAAATTAAAAACAGTTTGTTTAACCTCTTCCATACTAACATTACTTGTAAGAAATTCTCGTTATCTTCGTCTGTATTTAATCCATTGATCGACTTAAAGTCCTCATTTTTGTCGAAAAGACAAAGATGATTTTTGTGAACCTAATTTTAAATTCGTCAGATATTTCTTGTTTAATGAGTTCTCGGTCAGTAATACAAGCAGCGTTCCTATTTATGAACTGCTTAATTCCATTCCTACTATGTCTAATAGTGGCGTGGTTTTGAAAAAACTTGGTATTATTATTTCCAAACTTAGCTTTATCTATACGAGTTTTCTGTTGCCAATAAATGCGCTTATAGTCAAGTAGGGCATCTCGTTTTTTCAGCCATTTTAACTGCGCTACTTCTAAAACCTTAACTTGGGATGAACCAAGTTGGTTTTGAATATTCTCTAACTTTTTTTCAGTAATTGAAAGTTGTCTAAAAATATTTTCAAAGGTAGATTGATTCCATTTCTTAGCCTTTTGCTTTAGTAATTTGCATTTTTGAGAGAGACAAAATATATAAGATCCACGAAATTAGTACGGCCAACTACTTTTAACCATCTTAGTGAAGTCATTTCTAAGAGTCCACATGAGCAAAACGAAACGGAGGCGCTTTTTTATGAGCTTGCTCATGAAATTTCACGGAGATAGGATAATGATCGGGGCTAGTGAAAGCATGGTGCACAAATTGTAAGTTAACTACTAATCCAATTTGGAGAGGCTAAGGCTCTATGTTGAATTTTAAAAACATTTTCAGAGCCATTTTTCTTTTTCTCCAAGTAAAAAAATTACCGGAAAAGGGCAGGTATACACAATTTGTATTGTTCAGGAACTTATTTAGTCTCGCACAACGCGCATTGATAACGTTTGCACCACCTTCTTTTTCACTAGGACTTTTAATCTCATTGAGATCTCCTAGTAATAAGAAAGGCAACTCAAGATTAAGGACAAAATTATGCAACTCATTCCAAAATTCCGTCTTTTAAGTCGGTTGAGGTGGAGCATAAATAAAAATAAGGCAAAAAACGAAATTATTCGTCAAGTCACAGACTTCACAAGTAATGAATCTTTTCGACTTAAAAGTGACCTTTAATGAAAAAGTCATAGAGATAGACTCTTTCCAAAATAACCAAATACCACCTGAAAGTCCTGAACTAGGAATAAAATCACAATTATTAAACCCAAAATTAGCTATCAAATAAGGTCCAGGCATAGAAGTCGATTTAGTGTCACAAATAGCTAGGATTTTAATCCCATTTGATAAGCAAAAGAAATTGAGTTCTTCGGCAAAATTCTTTCTTTTGGTACTCGTAACATTCCAAAAGGCAATATTCATGAAAAATAAATTGAAACGAGAAGATGCATCAATGGCTTAAAAATAACAGAGAAAGCTGAACTCCGTATAGTTAAATACAATCATAACCAACAGAGTTCAAATGCTATGTACCATGTATAATTAATCCTAAGATCAGTCAACCAAGATCTGCAAAAATAGCTAGTTCTAGTAAAAACGACAAGACCCCAAAAAAGCTTAAGAAAAATTTTTAGAAAACAATTCGGAATAAACCAATTGTAATCAAAAGGAGGCAGAGAACCTTCACCATAACACAAATGGTTAAAATATACATACGGTTTCAGCATCTCAGTCGCACAAGCAACTGCGACCAACATGACACAAATAGCTTTAGCTAATGCTAAACAAGGTAAAGGCTTAGAGATGACAGAGGAAAAAACAGAGAAAGCGATGAAAAGAAATTTCATCTCCGATACACGGCCAACCGTAGCAGCTCTTAAAAGATACAAGTAACTGAAGAAGCAACATCTAAACATAAGCAAGGGACAATAAAAAACTTGCAGAAATATACACCAAGCTATAGAAGAAATTGTAAATATTTGCTGGGCAAAAAAAGCCAAGATCATAGAAAAGTCATGACAACACCCAACAGATGCCGAAGAATCCATCCGAACAGTATCCGAAACAGATAATAGGCAAGCTAAGAACCAAAAATTACAACTGAAAAATGGGCTATTAGACTTGGGATAGAATATAGCTAGTATACTCTTACAAGTTAAGGCTGTTAAAATAGTGACTGAAATTAGTCGTCGATCCGATCCTTCTTTAAAGTAGGCACACGACTGGATAGAGCTCTCCTTGACTAAAATGGAGAGCAAAAACCAAGTGTCTACTAAAAAAGAAAGAAAAGGATCAAGATATAAGGCGCTATAGGAGCCGAAAAGCATTACAAACAAGGGTAGACAAAGAGTTAATTGATTTACCACAAGGAAAATAAATGGAGAAAACCAATCACGAATCGACCCAAGCGAACCCTGGTCAGATCCAAACATCAAGAAATGCAGGCAAGGGCGAAAGTTTGAAACCTGTGTACTCCAACATCTCGGCAAAAGCAACGACGAGAGCCAAAGAAATTCATGGTCATCTATACATTCGATGGAAGCGCTGACAGCCCGCAATCCAACAAAAGTGATAGCCTTTAAAAGACAAGAAGAGCACCAAATCCAAGCTTTGGTAGGGAGCCGAAGAGTCGGATCTACAAAGAGAGACCATTGGGCACAAAAACCACCATTGGAAATAGTCTTGCTCCAACCCAGTACAAACCAACCACGCTTTGCATCAAAGATGAATAAAAAAGATGGATGTAAGGGTAGGACAATCCACCGACCGAAACCAACCGACCGACCGAAATCGTTAGCCACAGACCCTATAAGGAGGCTGGATCGTACAACAAAAAAACATTTGTGTTTCTTTTGAATAGAGCTCTTTTATTTAGGAAAGGGGAAAGTGAAAATTAGAAGAGGTAGTTCTGGGAATAGAGAGGAAAAGGCTAAAATTAGGTGCTTTTAATCGTAATAAAAGTTGTTCTAATGGTTCTTTTTTTTTTTTTTTTTTTTTTTTGGTTCTCATCTCTCTAGAATTTTATAGAAAACTTTCGAATTAGTCACCTCGTTTTATACAACCATTCTTTTAGTTTAAATGATATATACTCCCTCCGTACCAGACCAAAGGTAACACTTACTGTAAACGGACGTACCACACCAAAGGTAACATTCCTTATTTGGCCCACAACATCACCAAGTTATCCTTATAACCATTTGATATTTACACAAAATGCCATTACATACCCCACCTACTAACCCACAATTAAACCCACAATTACATACCCCACCTATTTTTTCCCTCTTTACCCTTACTTTTTTCACATTTTCTTAAATACTCCACTTTTCCCTACGTTACCTTTGGTGTGGTACGGAGGGAGTACAACAATTAAAATTTGCTACAAAAAATTGTAGAAAAACATTACTTTATTTATATTTACAAATAAACATTTAAAAAACACACAAGGGATATATTACACAATTATTGTATCCATTATTTTTCTATTTACATTCTTACTAACATTTTTTTTAAAACGTCGAATTCATTGTTCAACTTTTTCAGTCTTCATCTGAAAGCGATAGATGTTCAATTTCAGGAAATATTTCATGTCCTGTGGCCGTGTAGTATTCAGCTTTTAAGGTGGTGTAGCTGTGTTGATAATAGTTGCATATCGTAGTAGTTGAAATCAAGGACATCAAATCGATATAAACTCTTTAGAAATTTTATAGCCTTTCTTGCACAATTTTGATGAGACGGTCCGACAAGCTTGGACGATTTTCCGTTAATTTTTAACGCTTCGGAAGACGAACGATTAACACGTATTCGAACGTAACCTTTAAGTTCATCTTCAGTAACTGCATGAATACCAAATTCTGCATTCAGTAACTCAAGTTGTTTAAGTATATCATTTAAAATAATTTTTACGTTTACTTCTAGTGCACATCGTTGTATTCCTGAAGAGTCTAAAACAGATAAGAGAAAAATATTAGTTTAATAAGTACGTAATGATGTATAAACTAAAGAACTAAAGTGTACAAATAATATTTAAAAGTATAGATAAGAAGTATTACCCATCGCAGTTAGCAACTCTGAGTCGTTTCTGTCAGGTTACCACCATATATCGTGTATTTATATAGAGGTTTACGTGCATGCAACATGACTCTCTGTTCTTTCTTATTTGACACATGTAGGGTACGTGTTCCTATATAGTTTTTCAACTATATTACGTGTATTTCTTAAACTATTTCGAAGGATATGCGTTCATTTTATCGTCAAATGGATTATTATGAGTTAGCTAAAATGAAATTAAAAGCACATATGTTGTGTATAAAATGAAGGCAATGTAATTACATGAGTATGTATCTGCCTGTATTTTTACAAACAAGATAAGCATCAACGGTGGCCTGTGTGCGTCACAAGTTAATTTTTTCTTAAACTTACGATTTTATTTTATCGGCAAAAAGATTTGTATGACTTAGGACCAATGAAATTACCATTATATATATTCCACGTTAAATGACGTGAAGAGACACGAAGTAGCGATATAGATTAATGCATGGAATTATCTAAATGTATTAAAAAAAATTTGTTAATAGGTTATTATATATAAAATATGCGAAGTTTTTTTTTTTTTTTACACAAAACGGTTGATATATTCCCTACAATTAACTAACAGTTTACGTCGCACTTAATGACTGAGTCATGTTAGCAAATTATAACTAAAACAATATGTATTAAAGCTAAATATATGTATTTTTTTTAAGATTGAAAATGTTTTTAAAGTAACGTCGATTATAAAATAATAATTTGGAAAAAAAACGATACTAAAATTTGCTATTGGAATTGTAATTTACAAATGTTATTTTGTCGTTTGATTTTGGTATCGCTACTATAGTAAAAAAAATGCGCATTTTAACAATTTTAATGTTTCCAAAAAAATCACAATTTGAGACTTAAAGGAAAATCAAAAACAGACTGCCTGTTGCTATTTTCTTAAAACTTTAAACTAAAATTATATATTATTGACAACGATGCATGCATATCGTACTTATGACTTAAAAAAAAAATTATAAACAGTTTATTTCTTTACATAGTTTTTATTTTTAAAGGTATTAGTGTAACACCCCCATCTACCAAGGAGCCTTAACAAGACCTTCCCTAGCAGATAAGAGCCTTACCATCTCGGTGTTGGGGTTGGTGTCCTTAACAGTTAGTGCAAGGACTTATAAACCTCTAAAAGGATCAAAGGGCATACTTTGGTATTATTATCAGTTGATCCACGTTTATCAATAACGGTTGGCTTGCTAGATAAGTTTGACGTTATTGTCATACAGATGGCGGTGATCAACTGGTCCCTAAAAGTCACACCTATAGGATACGTTCGAGAGATGTGACGGTATGAAAATACAGTCATGTAGATGCCAAATCTGACTAACCAGTTAGTCCGAGTTATTTGACTAGTAATTAGTCAAATATGTGATGTTGAGATATTATATTTAATACGGATTAAATATCATGGGCTAAGGCGAATTAACCAGTTAATTCGTAAAATTAAATATAAGCGTTTTATATTTAATTAAATGTATATTGAATATAATTATACAATACTTTTTTTGTCGGACACGTATTAATAATTCACTAACCCGTATTATTAGGCGATGCCTTAATTTCCGATAACCGATAATGTGTTTATAATAAACCGCGTCATATACATTTAGCAATTTATGAGCCGGACCACGAGGTAAAATTAAGAGGAAGTGGAAGCCCACTTCCCCATGCAAACCCACGGCTGGCCGAGGTTAACAAAAGGAGAGACTCCCTCTCCTTTTGACCTAGACATTTTATTTTACAGAAAACTAGGGTTTTGGAGACACTTTCTCTCTGAAACTCAGATCTCACATCTCGAAAACCTCACAACAAGTTCTCCCAATATTGCAAGGCAATCGGAGAACACGTTCTAGCACAAGGGCATATCTCGGACAAGTCTTGGGTGCAACAATTAGGAGGGAATCTCGTTTGATTTCTGTTCTTTACGCCGTGCATCAAAGGACCCGAGGTTATTTCTTGTTCCTTATCGTTTCTATTGTATTTATGTTTTATGACCATAATCACATGTTTAAATTTACGTTATAGTCCTATTTTTAAAGGGTATTATACGGATGTATACCCACAAGTGGTATCAGAGCCAGGTTACGTAAATTTTCTATGTGTTTTTCATAAAACGATTTTGAAACGATTGTTTTTGTCTTAAAAACCGTGCGGCATCAGCCAATTTTTCTCACGGCAGAAATTTTTTGATTTGGCTGTTGCGTTTTTATGAAACCGTGACATGTTTTACACGGTTATTTCATGTTGTTTTCGTTGATTTTTGCATATTGTTGTTTTATACGGAGATTATAACAATATGTCATGTTTTTGTCAATTGTTAAAATTGATTTTATGCGTTTTTGATCAAAATTGTTGTGGTTTTGTATCATAAAACTTGTTTCTCGAGGGTTTTAAGTTTCCAGAGACTTTTGCACTCGATCGACCAAGGTTTTAATCGATCGAGTGGTTTTTCTGTTAAGATTTTACTCGATCGAGTCCTTGTTGTACTCGATCGACCTGCTTTTAAAACCCCACTGCTCGATCGAGGAGTCCTTGTACTCGATCGAGCGTAAGATTGATTGATATCGTCCTCGATCGACCACCAGTTCTGTCGATCGAGTACCTCCGATTAGCATACCTCTCGATCGACTTGCGATTCATCGATCGAGCCCTCCGGTCCCTCGATCGAGCACTTATGTCCCTGGATCGAGGGATTTCGCCTTTGAATGACTTTGAAAATTTGTTTCTTTTGATTTAAATTTTCTTTTGACTTCAATATGTACTTTATACGGATATAGTACACTCGCTATGATTGTGAAACGGTTCACACACGTACCATTAAGTTATTTTAAAGCGCATTTAAAGTAACGGATTGTAATGGATTAAAATTAAATGATAGAAGCGGTTTTATCACATGAATTTTGATCATTAAAAGGTGGTTTGGATAAATTTAACATAATTACGGAATTATGTCACGAATGAATTTGTTTTTAGTTGATGCATTTTTATTTATCGTTAATTTTTGAATGCCGTGAATGCCCTTTTATTACGTATTTAATTTTACAAACGGTTGTAACTTAGTGTGGCCTTAGTAGAACGTGTTACCGTAATGATGGAACACGGTCTTGGTTGTATTTTGAGATCTTGTATCTCCGTTTTGGATTTTTCACTTGTAATTACAGTTTTAATTAGAATGTAAATAGGTTTATATTTTGTAATTTTAATTGTAATTTTTGAGAAGACCAAAGATGGAGACCGGATGCTCACTCCCGCTACTTGGATCAAGATGGAACATCAAGACAAGCTTTTCGGGTCCATCGGTGGATTCCAAAGTTGTATTATGTTCTTATACTAGGATAGGCCACACTAGGAAATTTTTATTTACGTATTGCATTCCTTTATTTATTTTTCGCAACGATTATATGCATCATATTCCGCCTAAAAACCAAACCACCTATTTATTGCATGAAAACTGACACATATAGAGGTCACGAGTTAGTTTTCATTGACATTCTCATGTCACACGTTTTAAAGCCATCATCCAAATAAATTCATTCACGACAGACGCTAGTTATTCGTTCACTTAAAATGAATTATAATTTTGTTGATGGGATCTTCCTCGTATAAACCAAAATTGAGAACGGTCTTTATAGGTCAAACTCCAATGAGTCCCTTCTTCGTCGGTAGGCATAATATGACCCCTTCTACGTCGGGTAAGTTGGAACCAATTGACCTATTTTATCTCAACACCGTGGTCACTCGTACGATCCCGTGACTATGGTGGACTATAGATAGGATTTACGGAAATCTATCGACCAAGAGTTCTTCCGGAAGAATTAGCTAAACAGTTGGCTTATCAATTTACAGAAATTGAGTCTTGGGATCACTTGTATCTTTCTTGAGGGAGATCAATTATGCAAGTGCGAGAGTCTACATGTTTAAAATGAATTTTAAAATAGACTTAAATCACCTCGATGAGTTGCTTATTTCGTTTTGTTTTTCTTTCTTTTTCAGTGTAGATCACGATATTAAACTGCTAAACAACAAATGGCTGGTTCAAGTGATAACCCAATGCCAAGTGCCACATTGGACCGTGAGTCCTGGCCGGATCTTCATGAATCGGTCTACTCGATCAAGAATGATGGATCCAACTTCATGGACCGGGAGGCGGCATTACGGAATGCTGCCGCTGGCGGCGGGAAAGCTCAAATATCTCTTGGAGCCCATCCCGGCAAACCCGGTCCCACGGCTAGAGTCTTTGAAGTCACCAAGTTTAATGATTTATGTATGGAAGCGGGTGCGATTAAAAACGTACTCATTTTTGCAATGGAACCTAATTTGCAGAAACGCTTCATAGCCCATGGTGCAAACAAGATTTTCACCACGCTCACTAAGGAATTCTCGAAAGCACCGAGAATCGTGACCTATGAGCATACCACTCGCTTCTTTGATGCGAGACTCCAGAAGGGCCAACCGGTTAGCCCACACATTCTCAGCATGATTGAGAATGTCGAGAAACTAGAGACCTTTAACTGTAACATCAGCGAGAATATTGTTATCGACCGTATTCTTCATTCACTCCACGATGGTTATTCGCAATTTAGAGCGAATTACTATATGAATGATTTAAAGAAAACTCCGCATGAACTGCACTCCCTCCTCGTACAGACCGAGAAGGACATGAAGTTCAGTGGGAGCATGAAACAAGATGTTCTCGTTGTGTCGAATAAAGGGAAAGGTAAGGGCAAAGCTCGAGCAAACCTAGCAAGAGGTAAGGCGAAGTTCAAGAAGTCGGGTTCGGGTAAGAGTGGGCCTGGTGAGTCGAGCACCTCATCGGGCGCGACAAAGAGCAAGAATGAAAACATGGAATGCCATCACCGCCACAAGACGGGCATTGGAGACGCACATGTCCTGTTTATCATGAGGACTTAAAGGCAGGTCGTGTTAAACCTGTTGGTATGTCTTCCTCTTCTTCTACTTTTATTCATATGATTGAGATTAACCACGCAAGTTACGGAACTTGGGTACTTGATACTGGTTGTGGTTCTCATCTGTGTAATCATGTGCAGGGGCTCCGAAACATCGAACCCCTCGTAAAGGGTGAGGTGGACCTGCGTGTTGGGAATGGAGCAAGAGTAGCTGCCATCTCCAAGGGGACATATGTGATCCAGCTTCCTAGCGGATTTGAGTTGTCATTATATGACTGCTATTATGTACCTAGTCTTTCCAAAAACATTATTTCAGTTTCTGCACTTGATAAACTTGGTTTTTCATTTGTAATAGAAAATAATACTTGCATTTTCTCATTACACGATATGATTTACTGACAAGGCGAGTCTCCATGAACGGAATTTATGTTTTAGATCAGACCACGGAAATATTACACGTAATGAATAAAAGGTTAAAGGTTGGTGACAAAGATCAAACGTATCTATGGCACTGCGCCGCATGGGACACATTAATGAGAAACGCGTAAAACACTCATCAAACATGGAGCTATCTCGGCCTTTGATTTTCAATCATTTGGCACGTGTGAATCATGTCTCATCGGCAAGATGACTCGGATTTCCTTCAAAGGTGTTGGAATGCGCGCTGCTGACCTATTAGGGCTCATACACACGGATGTATGTGGCCCTATGTCAATCACCGCACGAGAAGGCTATAGGTATTTCATCACTTTCACGGATGACTTAAGTAGATATGGCTATGTCTACTTAATGAAGCACAAAAGTGAATCCTTTGAGAAATTCAAAGAATACCAGAATAGGGTACAGAACCTATTAGGTAGGAAGATTAAAACACTGCGTTCGGATCGTGGTGGCGAGTATCTTTCCCACGAGTTTGATCAACACCTCAAAGACTGTGGATTGCCCTACGATTAACTCCACCGAACACCTCAATTGAATGGTGTGTCCGAACGGAGAAATCGAACACTACTTGATATGGTTCGATCCATGATGAGTCACACGGTTTTACCTGATTCATTATGGGGTTATGCTCTTTTGTCAGCCGCTCTAATACTTAACCGAAGTCCGTCTAAAGCTGTTGACAAGACTCCATATGAACTATGGAAGGGAACGGTCCATAACTTGTCCTTTATACGGGTTTGGGGCTGCGAGGCTTATGTCAAGTGGAGACACGAGGATAAGCTCGGCCCGCGATCGGTCAAGACATACTTTATAGGTTATCCTAAAGGAACACTTGGTCATTACTTCTATTCGCCAACCGAACAACGCGTTTTTGTTGCGGCTAGTGCGACATTCTTAGAGAAGGAATTTCTCGAGAATGCAAAGAGTGATAGAACCTTCGACCTGTCGGAGATTCCAGAACCAAACACCGAGCAACCATTGGAGGAACCTGTTCCTTCAATCCCGGATGCGGTGAATATTCCTGAGGAACCTAGGAGGTCGGGAATAGTCTCTATTCCTCCGGACAGATACATTGGTATGGTCGAGGAACATGACATAGATGACGTTCTACTTCTAACGAGTAGTGAACCCGCAACCTATAAAGGTGCCATGACTAGTTCTAACTCAAAGCTATGGCTTGAGGCCATGCAATCCGAGATGGACTCCATGTATGAGAACAACGTGTGGGATCTTGTTGACTTACCTGCTAAGGTTCGTCCCCTTCAATGCAAATGGCTTTAGAAGATAAAGCATTCTGTGGAAGGTCAACAAGATATCTACAAAGCACGACTAGTTGCTAAAGGTTTCACCCAAGTGCCAGGTTTGCACTACGATGAGATTTTTGCACCCGTAGTCATGCTGCGTTCCATTCGGATTATCTTAGCGATCGCCGCTTTTCATGACTATGAAATTTGGCAAATGGATGTGAAAACCGCCTTCTTAAACGGCTTTTTGGAGGAAGAGTTGTACATGGTACAACCCGAAGGTTTCATTGATCCAGTACATCCTAAGAAAGTGTGCAAGCTTAAGCGTTCCATTTATGGACTTAAGCAAGCATCAAGGAGTTGGAATCATCGCTTCGACCAAGTGATTAAAGAAAATGGATTTACTCGATCGGTCGAGGAACCATGTCTATATATCAAGTCGAGTGGGAGCAAGATTGTCTTCCTAATATTGTATGTTGACGACATACTCCTGATTGGGAATGACATACCTCTCTTAACTTCGGTGAAAGTATGGTTGAAAAACCATTTCCAGATGAAAGATCTGGGAGAGGCACAAAGAATTCTAGGCATCCGTATCTATCGAGATAGATCACGACGGATGTTATCTCTCAGTCAGGAGTCTTACATAGACAAAGTCCTAGAGAGATTCAGTATGACTAACTCCAAGAAGGGGTTCCTTCCGATGGCTCCAGGGGTGCATTTGAGCAAGTCTCAGGCACCAGAGACACCAGAAGAGAAAGAGCGCATGACACGGATTCCTTATGCTTCGGCTATAGGATCAATCATGTATGCCATGATATGCACACGTCCGGGCGTGGCATATGCATTGAGTATGACAAGTCGATTCCAACAAAGAACCAGGTGAACCACATTGGTTGGTCAGCTGTCAAGAACATTCTTAAGTACCTACGGAGGACTAAAGATTGGGCATTGACTTATGGAGGCGATCAAAAGCTATGCGCAACCGATTCTGCAGATGCTAGCTTCCAAACGGATCGAGATGACTCGAAATCTCGGTCTGGATTCGTTTTTACTCTTAATGGCGCTGCGATCACTGGAAGAGTTCGAAACAAACTATTCACAGATTCTACGACTGAGTCCGAGTACTATGCCGCGTCTGAAGCTACAAAGGAAGCGATATGGATGCGTCAATTCTTACATGGACTATCTGTAGTGCCTAGTTCGAATGACCCGATCACCATCTATTGCGACAATAGTGGTGCCATCTTCCAAGCTAAGGAGCCAAAGTCTAGCAACAAATCTAGACATGTACAACGGAAAGCTCATCTAATCCGGGATTACGTGGAGCAAAAGGAAGTAGTGATAGAAAAGATTGCTACAGATGATAACATAGGAGATCCTCTCACTAAAGCATTACGACAAGATAAGCATGAAGGGCATGTTAATTCCATGGGAATTAAACGTGTTTCTGAGTTGTAGTACTCTTTTATGGATTAGATTCATTCTCTTTTGTACTCTATACGACATCATCGTTTTGATATTATATATATATATTTTGTTTTTCATGTGGAATTGTACGACAATTTTGAACACCACAAAGTGAACTGAACAAACATCATATCTTTTTCAGTCCTTAATTGCCCAAATGAGCCGATAACTCGGAAATTATTTTGTGACGTTGGTTGATGGTGGGTTCAACGAGCCATAAGTCAACCGGTTGACTGACCAATCACGGAGGCGATTTATACGGATATTTCGTAGGACACACTTGTGACATCGACGTGGAGTCCTAAATGTTTTATAACATTCGTTGCCCGGTCGTGGATAGGACTTCCATGGTGATCCTAAGAGTCGATTCTTTTGACTATCGACTGTCTCTTGAGACTACGGCTGATTTTGGGTGACTTTGGTTTCTTTCTCACGGTCATCCGTAACAGGGGGGCCAAGTAGATTTTTTTTCTGGTCATTTCATGTTGTGCTTAGATCGGAAGGAGTCGAGTTGAAGGAAATATTCAGCCTTTATCGGTACTCGATATTTCTCGGGGCCACTCGAGGAGTCAGAATCGAAATGCATGGCCATGCTCGGATACGGATTCGTTTTATCGGTTAAGTTACTCTCTAGTCGGGGAAACCACTCTTGATACGGATCGATTGTAAAATACGACCTTTGTGGATCCGGATCCGCAAATTGTTTTACATTGAGTGGGAGAAATTTTAAATGAATATGAGAATCGGTTATCGCACATACACTTGTACGGACAAGTGGGAGTTTGTTGGAGCTTGTGTCCTCCAATTAGTGCGGATAACGTCATTGCACATACACTTGTACGGACAAGTGGGAGCTTGTTGGGGTTGGTGTCCTTAACAATTAGTGCAAGGACTTATAAATCTCTAAAAGGATCAAAGGGCATACTTTTGGTATTATTATGAGTTGATCCACGTTTATCAATAACGGTTGGCTTGCTAGATAAGTTTGACGTTATTGTCATACGGATGGCGGTGATCAACTGGTCCCTAAAAGTCACACCTATAGGATACGTTCGAGAGATGTGACGGTATGAAAATACAAATCATGTAGATGCCAAATCGACTAACCGTTAGTCCGAGTTATTTGACTAGTAATTAGTCAAATATGTGATGTTGAGATATTATATTTAATACGGATTAAATATCATGGGCTAAGGCGAATTAACCAGTTAATTCGTAAAATTAAATATAAGCGTTTTATATTTAATTAAATGTATATTGAATATAATTATACAATACTGTTTTGTCGGACACGTATTAATAATTCAGCTAACCCGTATTATTAGCTGATGCCTTAATTTCCGATAACCGATAACAGTTTATAATAAACCGCGTCATATACATTTAACAATTTATGAGCCGGACCACGAGGTAAAATTAAGAGGAAGTGGAAGCCCACTTCCCCATGCAAACCCACGGCTGGCCGAGGTTAACAAAAGGAGAGACTCCCTCTCCTTTTGACCTAGACATTTTATTTTACAGAAAACTAGGGTTTTGGAGACACTTTCTCTCTGAAACTCAGATCTCACATCTCGAAAACCTCACAACAAGTTCTCCCAATATTGCAAGGCAATCGGAGAACACGTTCTAGCACAAGGGCATATCTCGGACAAGTCTTGGGTGCAACAATTAGGAGGGAATCTCGTTTGATTTCTGTTCTTTACGCCGTGCATCAAAGGACCCGAGGTTATTTCTTGCCCGAGGACAGTAATAATCAAATGTCGATAAAAGAACGTTTATATTATATTATAAGTGATTTAAAACCAACAGGCGATATAAAGATACAACTCAGGACTACTGTCAGCTATGTGAAACTATCTCGGCCATGACTCGTGATAGACTCGTCCCTCCAAACACCCAGCTATGATCCAAACACCAACTTGCTAAGACTGGCTGTTGACCATAGTGGATCACAGCAGACACAAAACAAAGAGACAACACAACAAAACCACACACCTCCGACTGCCCGAAGGCCCAGTCCTGCTAGTGAGGGACCACAGTCGTTCCCACCTAAGCCCCGCTCATCTATGACCAACCACACACCTCCGACTGTCCGAAGGCCCAGTCCTGCCAGTGGGGGACCGTAGCTGTTCCCACCTAAGCTCCGCTCATCTATCCAAGCGATAAACCCATGTTCCTTAATCTGCACATCCCTTCTGTGGCAGGTTCCACAGAAGGCGAATCAAGGGCGTGAATCTACTCCTGCAAGTGACTCCACTCAGCCGAGGACGCACCTTGAGAACCATAGATAACAAACATAACCAGTTGTACAAACAACAATCATCAACTACTATTTCAACACAATGTTAATCAACTACCATAACCGATCATCAACAACGACACTAAGAAAATTATACATCAACAACCGACCCTCTAGATAATCAACAGTACTGAGTAGGCGAACCTACCTTTAGCAAACGGCAACGATTCCACGTCCGACCACAAGATAACAATCAACCAGCAAAACCACCTATAACAACCATCATACCATCTATTACTACTACCATAACCATAACTGAAATCAACGAAGACGAAGGCGATGATGATGACAACATACCTATACAAAGCAATCCGGCGTCAAGACCGCTACCCGACTCAAGCATTCCGTCCCTAAGGTGTAATCACCCACGAAGGCCTCAAGAAGGTGAACCATGATGAAGGAGGAGTGAAATGACGACATTTAGGTTTAGGAAGAAAGGTAGGGAAATGATTTGGGTTTCCCGATTTACGATTTATAATTCCCCGCTGCAAACCCGTTACTCGATCGAGTGACGAACTTACTTGATCGAGTGGCACCTACTCGATCGAGCTCCCAAGCTACTCGATCGAGTAGCCTCAACTAGATCGAGTAACACACATCCCAAGACTCACGTCGTCACAAGTCATCACTCTTAAGGTTCCCGAAGGCCAAAGCAGGTGTCTAAGGCCAGTCAACGGGTCCCTAAAAGGACGGGTATTACAGTCTTCCCCCCTTAAAAAGAACTTCGTCCCTGAAGTTCGGCTCATCCTCCTCCCACGACAAGAGGTCAAAGAAACCAAGGCACCCTACCACTATCCATCCGACACAGGCCAACACAACCGTTTAGGAATACCAGCCCGATATGAATGTTCATCAACCATCATCATCATCTACCTTAGCACACATTACACAACACGACTTCATATCAAATCATCAACCTGCCTATTTAAAACATTAAGCACGCATTGTATAAAAGACGACCAACTCGACTATCACTTGTACTCATCTCATGTTATTACTCAAATATAAACCAACGCAATAGTCAGTCTATTCCTCCATCAATTATTTGCCAACAACCATCAGTTATAAACACTCAAAAGCAAAAATTCTATTACTGATACACAACAACATATCATTCGTTCCACTCATTCATATTAATTCTTTTAACTTATCACTCAATCGTGTAACGACAATTCTATTTTTTAACCATTAACATTCAATTACATGACAACATTGTGTACAACTACTTGAAAACAAGATACGACAACCTGCTAATTTATTCAACAATTGCAAACTACCACCCAATTATACAATAACCACTACGAAATTACCCAAACAACCATTTAAAATACTACAAAATTGTCATAAAAATACCATAAAATTGCCATAATTACGTCACTTTCCCACGCGAC
This sequence comes from Silene latifolia, assembly GCF_048544455.1. NCBI lineage: Eukaryota > Viridiplantae > Streptophyta > Magnoliopsida > Caryophyllales > Caryophyllaceae > Silene > Silene latifolia. The sequence goes on along the minus strand of NW_027413171.1, from coordinate 96,394 downwards.
ATTACTCTTCCTCTCTTAAAAAAAACTTCGCCCCCGAAGTTCACCATCAAAACAACTCTAATTATTACACAAAGAGACAATTCTTATTCCACATTGACATTACGAACAAATCATATTATACATTTGGACTCATATCAACCACGATACTTCCTTGACATTACATAAATATGATTCATATATATGAAACTTGTCGGCAAAGTGAACAACACAACGGGACATCCTGTCCTCAACTACTATCCATGTCATCAATTAATTTCTTATATGACCATACAAATTATGCAATAAGAATTATAACCATCATACACTATATTGCATGAGACAATTTGATTTAGCATGCGCAATTATATAAACAACACCTAAACTGTATAAACCACACCAATATTTATAACCGTATACCCACATTTGAGACGCGACAAGGATATCACCCACTTATGATCCAAACACCAACCTGTTAAGACTAACTGCTCACTACAGTGGATCACGACAGACACAAAACAAAGAGACAACACAACAAAACCACACAAGGTCAGCAACTGAGGTAACAAGTACAAAAGTAGACACAACACAATCACAGAAACACACACACCGCCTCCTCCAACAAACCACACACCTCTGACTGCCCAAAGGTCCAGTCCTGCCAGTGGGGACCGCAGCCGTTCCCACCTAAGCCCCGCTCATCTATCCGAGCGATAAACCCATGTTCCTTAATGTGCACATCCCTTCTGCGGGGGGGTTCCACAGAAGGCGAATCAAGGGTGTGAAGCCACTCCCGCAAGTGACTCCACTCAGCCGAGGATGCACCTCGAGAACCATAAACAACAATCATAACCAGCTATACAAACAACAATCACCAACTACTATTTCAACACAATGTTAATCAACTACCACAACCGATCATCAACAACGACACTAAACCAATTATACATCAACAACCGACCCTCTAGACAATCAACAGTACTGAGTTGACGAACCTACCTTTAGCAAAATGCAACGATTCCGCGTCCGACCACAAGATAACAATCAACCAGCAAAACCACCTATAACAACCATCATACCATCTATTACTACTATCATAACCATAACTGAAATCAACGATGACGATGATGATGACAACATACCTATATAAAGCAATCCGGCGTCAAGACCGCTACCCGACTCAAGCATCCCATCCCTAAGGTGTAATCACCCACAAAGGCCTCAAGGAGGTGAACCATGGTGAAAGAGGAGTGAAATGACGGCATTTAGGTTTAGGAAGAAAGGTAAGGAAATGATTTATATTTCAAGACTTACGATTTATAATTCCCCGCCGCAAACCTGTTACTCGATCGAGTGACGAACTTACTCGATCGAGTGGCACCTACTCGATCGAGCTCCCAAGCTACTCGATCGAGTAGCCTCAGCTAGATCGAGTAACACACATCCCAAGACTCACGTCGTCACAAGTCATCACTCTTAAGGTTTCTGAAGGTTAAAGCAGGTGTCTAAGGTCAGTCAACGTCGGTCAACGGGTCCCTAAAAGGACGGGTATTACAATTAGTGGAAAAACATTATTTTTGAAATACAATAAAAATAACTACGAACATAATATTACCAACATCTCCTATTTTTTTATTTTTAAAAAACTAAAAAAAAATGTTATGCGAAATAACTAATGACAATAGTATTGAACATTTTTTTATTTTTTGGATATAGGAATTTGTTTCTTTAATCTGTTGAGGACTGAAACGTAGTTGCGAAGCTGGATCATTTTTTATGTATGAAAGCAGCTCTATAACGAAGTACTGGTCCCTGACTTTAGTAAGAGCTTCATCTACAACTGATCTTCGTTCCTAAAAGGCGTACACAAAAAACGTAAAAAGTTAGGTTGTAACAAATAGTAATTAGTAAATAGTAAAATATAAGTTTAAAAAACGGGTACACAATACCTCTTATGTTAAAGCTACAAGCTCAGTGATAGTTCTTCCTTGAACTTTTTCTGCTAGAGAATCGAACAGCGAGATGCGAGTTTCTCCGGTGTTGTCGATAAATATTATTTTTAGAGAACATCTATTGCAAATGTTATTATGAACAATGTCAAGCAGGTTATATAGAAAAAGAGATTAACTGTTATGAAAATATATGGTCTGGCTCACTTACGTAGATTGAGAAATGCCATAACGAGTAGTTTGACCTGCTACACACCTGAAGCTTGCGCCGGTTTTAGTTGTCGTAGATTTCTTACACTTATTGCAGGAACTATATAGAAAAGTATCAGGATTTGTAATAGATTTTATTTTTCCTTCTATTAGTATAATTTTGTCTACCTGAAAAATTGTTGTAAAGAAAATTATTGTCAATATGTGTGAATGACATAGTTTTACAAGTGTAAAATATTTATATTTATTCAAAAGAAAGCGAGTCTCTCTCTATAGCTCCCAAAAAACTCCCAAATAAAAACCTAATCTGCTCCACCACCTCCAGACGCCACCTCCTACTGCTTGCGCTCCTCTATCGATCGGTCGTCCGCCGGAGATGAGGTGGGCTCTTTGCTCATCTCAGGCGGAATAATTCCCCCACTTTCGCGGTTTCCCCTTTCCGGGGATAAGTTTCTCCGAGTTTACAGCTATGGAGGTTGTGGAATGCGATTCCATTCTCGTCTCACATTGTTTGTCTTTGGCCGTCTTGTTTTAGCAGCTGCCTTGTTGAAGCACCTTTATTGAAGCACCACATGTATCAGTTTCAGTCAGATTCCCATCCCACCGATCCCTCGTCCTGTCATCGAAAACTGTGTAAGCAACTTAGGGGTGATCCCCCCACTCCCCCCACCCCTGGTATGGCCTATTTATTGTGATTTTGGACGGTGTTGATAAGCCGAGATCATCCCTTGTTTACGGAGTTTATGGTTTTACGGTCGTTGATATGGAGCTATTCTTTGTGGTTTTGATTTGGGTCGGTTATGGTGTTTCCCCCCTCTCCCCCACCTTTCGGACCCTTTTACTTTGTCACTTGTGTCTATGTCGTCTTTATTATTGGCCTTGTTGCTACCTTACCATTTTAACATAGTAAAGAAAAATTAATGAAAAAGTAATGGACAGACCATGAAACCCATTTTTCTTTACTAAGTTAAAATGGGTATCATTCGTCTTTATCTGAAACAAAGTGTAAAGTAAAATTAGTTGATCCTATTTTTCGTTCCTTTGGGTTCACTCAGAGTTTTGGTGTAGATGCTCATGAAACAAAAGGAGGTCTCTGGTTTTGTTTTAGGTCTGATGCTCAGTTTTGAGTGTATTTTTTCTTGTCCAAACTTCATTATCATCAAAGTCATGCAATGCAAAGATAGCTTTTGGTATTTGTGTCTTACTTATGGCGAACCAGTCACTCATAAGCGAGAAGTCGTTTGGAATGATCTCAGTCAATGGATCCGATCTTTTGAAAACCCTTTCCTTCTTATAGGGGACTTTAACCAAGTTGACTATCAAGAAGATAAATGGGGAGGTAGTAAAGGTAGGATCCCAGGAGCTTCATGTTTTAATAAATGGAAAGCTCAACATTTTTTTATGGATATTCTTTTTAAGGGGTCAAGATTTACATGGTGTAACAAGAGGGAAGATCATAGTATAGTGTTGGAACGACTTGATAAGGGCTACGGATCGTGAGATTGGAATGATATTTTTCCAAATTCTGGTATCACTCACCTTTCTATTCAAGTTTCAGACCATGCACCTATTATTTTTGAAACGGATTTACTTACTTGTAAAGGTAGAAGACCTTACAGAATGGAGGCCTGGAATCTGGACTACGAGGAGTGTATTTGCTTGGTACATAACGAATGGTCTGTCCCTGTCCCAGGCTCTATTTCGGTCATAATGATTCGGAAATTTTCTAGGGCTAGAAATTGTATGCATCTCTGGTCTATTTCTAAGAGAAGAGAGTGGAATAAGAAATAGAGTGATTTTGATTACACTTTGGAAAAAGGTTTGCATGAAATCGAGACAATGGGAGTGACCCGGACTTTCACTAACGCGTATGCTAGTCAAGTGGAGTATGCTAAGGTCTCGGCTAAATATTGGAAACAGCGTGCCAAGATTAAATGGAATATAGAGGGAGATACATGCTCCAAGTACTTCTTTAATTGGGTTAAGGATAGAGCTGGCAGGAATTATATTGCTGGGATTAAAATGGATAACGGGGAGTGGAATTTTGACACCGAGGACATTATGGGATTATTTGTCCAATTCTACTCTGGTCTGTTTAAGGAAGGAGTGAATGAGGTCTCATTTGATGAGTACTTCCCTTCAGTTAAGAATTTGTTCACACACCTCTAACTGCCCGAAGATCCAGTCCTGCCAGTGGGGGACCGCAGCCGTTCCCACCTAAGCCCCGCTCATTTATCCGAGCGATAAACCCATGTTCCTTAATGTGCACATCCCTTTTGTGGCGGGTTCCACAGAAGGCGAATCAAGGGCGTGAAGCCACTCCCGCAAGTGATTCCACTCAGCCGAGGACGCACCTCGAGAACCATAGACAACAATCATAACCAGCTATACAAACAACAATCACCAACTACTATTTCAACACAATGTTAATCAACTACCAGAACCGATCATCAACAACGTCACTAAACCAATTATACATCAACAACCGACCCTCTAGACAATCAACAGTACTGAGTTGACGAACCTACCTTTAGCAAACCGCAACGATTCCGCGTCCGACCACAAGATAACAATCAACGTGCAAAACCACCTATAACAACCATCATACCATCTATTACTACTATCATAACCATAACTGAAATCAATGATGACGATGATGATGACAACATACCTATACAAAGCAATCCGTGTGGACAGCGGGGGGCCCACGGGGGCGCTTGGGAGGAAGAGAACAAGCGTTTGCATTTTTTGTTGGAGTCGCCACCAATTTTTATGGGAAATTGGAACCGTTCGAATACCTCGTGCCATGTCTAGACACAAAGTAAAGACATGAACACTAAGCAATCGTTACCCTTAGCATTCTATGTTTAGAATGACTCTCGTGGATACCAATGAACACGGGTGTTCACGGAGATATGGAGTAAAGGGTGAGGGTACGTATTAGGAAGCTCTTTTGATCGAACACCTAATCCCGCCCGCCTCGATAGCGGCCTCTATTAATGATTAGGGACATCATCTATACTCGATATATTGTCGATTATATTCATGCAATGCAACATCCAAGTTTTAATCCTAACATGTGAAGATTAGACTAGGTCGGTGGACAATTAGTTTAGCATACAATTGGGTCGAAGTTGGATTTAAGGCTCAATTACATGTGAAAACATACAAGTAGTACAAGAAATATGACAAATACAATAAAATTACAATAAAGAAAATTACAATAATTACAATGGATTAGGCGATTTATGTCGAAAATACCTTTAAAACGGATAATTTGAGAAAACGAATAAAGGAATGAATTAACGAACAAAACAGAAGGTGATAATATGAATAATAGTCAATTATACGTAAGCTAATTAACTTAGTCAAGGCAAAAACGGAGTTCGGAGACAGAATTCAACCCGGAACAGGCGCAGCAGAGCTGCGTCCCTTGGAATAGGCGCAACAGTTGCTGCGTCTATTCCTGACCTTAGTTCTGGCTGGGAAGCCGGAATTGCGTGCTGTTAATACTCGTCGGTAAATTTAATGATTGATTAAATTATTTAGTCGGATGAAAGTGATTAATAGGTTATTTACATGTGATTAATGGTCATAAAAGCAATAAAACATGGATGAGACGGATGCAAACGAATTAATTACATGAAAGAATGATTGATTGGTGACATGAGTGAACAAAATAGACTAAACAAGATGAATTGACGACAAACATGCGATGAATATGACAAAAGACATATGGAAATATATCAAAGAAGTGAATTACAGAAATCCAATATGAACAAATCGAATTTCTACATTCCGGATTGAGTTTAATGACGAAAACCCGCAAATATGAGATTATAAGGGATTTAAGTCGAATTTAAAGATGAATTAAAACATATTAATGATGAATGATATACATGTGAAATTATTATGTTATATGATATCAGAGAATTAAAGAACAAACGAAACAAATAAAAAAGGAAACGAATTACAGAGGACGAAGGAAGAAGAAAGGAAGAAGGAACTGCGGCAGCCTCACGAAGAGGCGCAGCAGTTGCTGCGTCCTTTCTCGACGGTCAGTCTTCTGGAAATCCGTAAAAAGAGGTTTTAAAGCATGGTTTTAGAAATCGGTTTTAACAAGGTGTTTTCGACATAAACCTTACATTGATGATTATAAAAAATAAAATACAATAAATAAAGAAGGATTTACACCCTCAGACTTACATGTTTGACGAAACGAGATGAACTAAGATATCGATTAGTGATGCTCGACGCGAATGTAAAGAAAGTGCCCTCGTAAGAGGAAAATGATTAGATTAATTAAGTTGATTATTGTGGAGTTGGTCAAATTGGTCGGTCATGCAAACGAGGCTGGTACTCAGAAGGATCCGAGCTTACGTGGTCGAATGTTCAAGCACGTAGACGCCAAAAAGTAAGAACAAAGGTCTAGAATGCAAAGGGAGAAGAGAAGGGCGGACACTCGCGTGAGAAATATGAGGAGCGAAGGCTCCTATTTATACTAATCATGTGAAGGAATTAGGGTTTCGGAGAGTCTTTGGAAGTGAATCTCGGAAAGATATGAAAAAGATACGAAATTTACGCAGAAAAGGACCTGGGAAGAGGCGCAGCAGCCACTGCGTCTCTTGGAAGAGGCGCAGCACCTGCTGCGTCTGTTCCCAAGTGGTTTCCTCCTGCGGAAGAAAGATTTCCGTGTTTAAGTTATGGTAGGACGGAATAATTTGGTTTTCCTTAATATTTTATGTGAATATTACGGGAAATTGTATACCAAAGGATAAAGATTATGAAATATTTATAAAATATGGAATAGAAATATTCTGACTCGGGATTTAACGGTTATCAGAAAATTAAGACGGTTTTAGGCCCGGACTCCAAATGTACTATAATTACTGTCAAAACGACCGTATCGGCACGTAGATGACAACTAAGAGGTAGACATTAGTATTTGAGCAATCACTTGACGATAAACTTATGAACTGTCACAAATCATTCCGCGTAGCAAACATGCGGCCCAATCATCACCGGGTGGTTTGCGGGAGGTGTAGAAATGAGGTATCTACAGAGCCCCCACTTTGACTGAGGCTTGGACAAGGCAAAAGTCAAAGTATAGCCATCAGGTCAATCGAAGATTACAACCTGACGACTATGGCGACGCGAGGAGGCTCAAGGGGTCTGAGCCAAGGACCTGTCGTCGGGAACATTTTTGAGTCTGTCGACTGTCGGGGAGGGTTGTTTAAAGTCCATTAGACTATGTAAGGAAGCTCGCCAGCCATAAGAGGAAACCATACCTGAGACTTCCTAAGAGACGCTTCCGGAGGTGCATAGGAGTTAAGGAGTTAAGGTCAAGCGTAGGGGCTAAATAAGGTGAGTAGCAGGACATAGGCGGGAACTGCTGAGAGAAAACTGCTTGGGTAGTCTTCGAGAAATAATTGCGAATAGCAGGACACAGGCGGGAACTGCTGAGAGAAAACTTCTTGGGTAGTCTTCGAGAAATAATTGCGAGTAGCAGGACACAGGCGGGAACTGCTGAGATAAAACAATGTTGATTTCCATGTCTCGAGAGGGAAGGTATATCCGCTTACTCTCGTTAGGGAACATGATCGGGAATTAATCTCCATGTCTTGAGAGGGAAAGTATATCTGCTTACTCTCGTTATAATGAAGGCGTGTCGAAACACCGGTGAAGGAATAAATGCTCGTTGCGACAAGCAAAGGTCTTGGAAGAAATAAATAATATGCAACAATCTGCTGCTGTCTTGGAAAATGCGGGCCGGAACGAAAGAAAATCGTCAAACGGACCAAAAGGATAAAATAGCATCGGGGAAGAGGCGCACCAAAGATGGGCCCACAAATAACGAACTCATAACGAATTTTTGAAAATTCGTATGGAGGGAACACAAGGAAGAGGCGCAGCAAGAGCTGCGTCTCTTGGAAGAGGCGCAGCGCCTGCTGCGTCTATTCCCCAAAGTTTATTTTCTGCGTAAAAACGCGATAATCAGAAGGGTTTGTGTTCATTTGTTCGAAACATAATTCACCCATTTATCTCTCAAATCTTCACCATTTCCGCCAAGGTTTGATCCGAAAGCTTGCATTAATCATGACTAATCGAGCTATGTGCTTCATTCTTGCATTAATCTTCCGTATTGGCTTAATTTTGGATCGAAAAATTAGGGTTTTCAACCCAATTTGATCAAAAATTTGGGGCTTTTCCCCCAAATGCATTTGCCTTGTGAATTTAGCATTAGAAATGGATAGTTGGTAGTATAAGGAACACAACCATGTATTTGTCTCGAATTTTTGTTGAGTTTTGAGCATTTGAGTGAATTTGAGACGGTTTCACAGCTGAACCGTAAATTGCTTCGAAAATGGCCTTAGGATTGTCCATTTGCGATGAAACTTGATATTTGGGATCCTTGGATAATGGGTAAACTTCCTATCATCTCGGAATTTTGGTTTGTGACAACTCTTTCAGGACACTTTTCTAGGGCATAATTGCTGTTATAACGAAATGCTGCCGAAATTTCAACTTGAACCCGGAACTAGGCTTTAAATTAGGCTTGACTTGACCCAAATTACCACATGAGCGTTTGGGTTTGTGAGAATGTGGCCAAAGATGGCGAGAAAAGAGCGATTTCAGGGCTTCCGAAGGCTCGAAAATCCCTTAACCAAGGCTCATCGTCACGTGACGCGGCCTAAATTTGCTTTAATGTTGCAGGTGATGAGGCTTCTACTTCTGGGAGGACTCCCATGAAGATAGACGTTGCTGCTGTTGAGGAGGCTTTAGAGCAGGCCTTCACCGCCGCGGTGATGGCTGCTGGGGACGAGATCCACGTGAGGAGGAGGTGGCCCCGAGGCAGACCAACGTTGGACGAGGAGGTCGTCACCGAGAGGAACTCTGCGTGGTGAGACTTGGGAGAGTAGGCACTTCTTTGTGTCTTTGCGAGAGGGTCACCTGTCCTACAGGACGGTGAAGAGCTTGGTAAATAGGAATTCATTACTCATCACTCATCACTTTCATTCATTTGTTCACATCTCTTTCAATTTTCTTTCAAAAACTAAAGATAGCTTTTGTCTGAAATCATAATAGGAGGCCGGGAACATTAGGTCGTTCTCGGGCTACACGACAACGATGGAGTACTACAAGCAACTGTCGGCGGAGGAGCGAGCCATGATCGAGCGCGGAGCGTTCGGTGTCTTGGTGCAGGCCTGGAGGGATATCGCGAAGAGGAAGCTACGGGCTAACCTTAGCCTGGTCCGCGCTTTCTTGGACCGATTCTGGGATACGACTTCCACGTTTCACATGCCTTTTGGTGAGGTGGGAGTCACTCTGGAGGACTACGGCATGATTTCTGGTCTGCCGTGTGGGTCTGAGGCTGTGGAGTGGTCGGAGACTGCCATGAGGGTGGACTCGGCCGAGGCTAGGAGGTTGATCGGCTGGAACTTGTCGCCGAGGGCTGTCACTGTGCCGGGTTTGGTGCCCAACTCCTATGTTCGAGACTACTTCGCGGGAAAGATCCCAGCGCTGGTGACGATTGACGGGAGGGAGACGGCTCCTCCTCCCTGTACAGTTGAGCAGACGGTCCGTTTGTGGCTCTGGTGGTTTCTGTCTTCGATTTACCTCGAAGACAAGGGAGAGAGGCTGTCGACGAAGCTTCTTCCCTTCCTTTCTGACCTGAGCTCCCTAGAGCGTTGGGACTGGGTCACTGCTAGTTTTGCGGTCCTCATCCGCTTCATGAGGGTCATGGTTCGTCCGGAGTTGATAGAGAAGGGGACTTATCCTGGCGCTGTCTGTCGGGCCTGGACTACTACTGGAGGTATGAACCTTCATTTAGACTAAAATCAATTCTTTCCCTTATCAATTTACGAAAGATCGTCATTGACTATCTTGCTTCGCAGGCGTGGGTGTACTCCTACTTTCCGGGCCTCGCGCCCAAGAGGACGGAGCCGCTGGAGAAGGCCTATCCCGTGGTGAGGGATTAGGTGATGTGCAGGACGAAGAGCAAGCATTCTTCTCACGGTGTCTACCGGCGGGACGTGAACGCTCTTCAGCTAGACAGCGTAAGCATTTCACTTACATTCATTTGCTTCTATATTGCCTTTAAATTGATCATGAGAATGATTCCTTTGTTTATCTTGTCCCAATGGGTGCCCAGGCCTTGGGCGGAGTACGCTGACGTGCCTCCTTTTGTGGCTGAGGTCCTTCGACCTAGGAGCTCGAGGGCCGCCGCCTCTTTGTTGAGGACGTCGATGGGTCCGTGTGGGTACTTGGCGCGTTTGGCTCGTCAGTGCTATCGGGACGTGTTGACGGTTCCCATCGATCCTCCTAGGGCGATGTTCAGGGAGCCCTCTGAGGCAGAGAGGGAGGCGGACTTGGTTGGCGCTAGTGGTGAGGCCCTCCTTCTTCCTGGCGAGGACTACTCGGCGTTTCTCTACGGGAGGTTGGTGTACTGCCCGTTAGTGGTGAGCATCTTTACCCTTCTTCTTTACTTGATTTTGAGAATATGATGAAGGATCATCGATTAATGAGAAACACTTGGTTTTGCAGGAGGTTGAGGCGGCGGGCATCGAGCCCCCAGAGTACCCCGAGACACTCGAGTACACTGAAGCGACCGGGAGGACGACGATCTCCGAGCTACGCGACTTCGACGTGGCTGTGACGGATGCTGGCCTGGACGAATGGCAGCATCTGATTCGGAGGGTAAACCTCTAATTTTGTGTGATTTTTGTGTAAGAACACATTTGATTGAGTTTATTCAATTATTGAGAACTTCTTTTTGAAAATGTAGGTTGCGCCGTCTCGGTTCGTGGCGTTATGGAGGGTGGCCAACCGGCTGCGAGCTACTGCCGTCGAGGCATTTATCGGCGGTTGAGGCCGTCAGGTATGAACCTTGTGCCTGTTTCATTTTTGAATTTCGATTTTCCAATTTTTCTTGGAACGATTGCTTGGAATGATTGACATGAGCCAATTTTGTTGTTTACGGGGGGACCGCGAGCTGGAGCGAGAGTTGACCCAGTCTCGGGAGGAGACAACTCGCTTGTTGAGGGAGCTCGAGGTTCGAGACGCCGAGATTGCTGCTCTTGCGGCAAGGGTTGCGAGAGGCGGAGGGACCAGACATAGTTTTGTTTTAGTTTTTCTTTGTTTGTTGGCTGTATTTTGCACATTTGTACATTTGGACCTTCATTTTGAACATTTTGGACTTTGTTTGGGGCTTGAGCCCCCAGTTTGTTGTACATTTCCGTTTTTGGTTGTATATAAGATGGCCTGAGTGCCTTTGCTGCTGGGTTGCATTGCTTGTGCCTGCAGGTTAGCTTTGAACAGGTTTGGTAGATGCCGGTTTATGCCGTCATGCCGCCGAAATTTACATAGAAATCACGCAAAACATTTGTATATACATACGGCCTTAATTAGCGCAAAACGAGTGACTCAATAGAATGCAAAAATGCAAAAAATTTGCCGGAAAATGACCGGACGGTAGGGAGGGTTACCCCCTAAAAAAAGAAAAAAATAGAAATCTATAAGTTAGAAGTGAGATGATTAAAAAAGAAATGAAATAAATGTAAATCGAAATGAGAATTATTTTCTAAAATGAATCATAAAAATGAAAATTATTTCCTAAAATGAAAAATATTAACATGAGAATTATTTCCCAAAATGAAAATGTACAAGTGTGGTAAAATGACGAAAATGTCGACGTCGTCTCGAAATGCGTGCCCGCGGAAGTTAGGAAACCCGAAATATGGTAACTTTCACGTATTTACCAAAATAATAACCCGTAGGAATAGGAAATTATTCGTCATGGAATTAGGAAAGATCCAACGCGGAAAATCACAGAAGTTAAGCTGAGGAAGAGGCGCAGCATGAGCTGCGTCCCTTTGAAGAGGCGCGGCCAGTCTTGCGCTGTTCCCAAGTTGTTCTGTTCTGGCGGATTTTTGGAAACAGAAATTAGTATAAATAGAAACGTCGATGGAGCTTTTATTCACACAATTCTTCCGTCTCTTCTTCGTCTTATTACATAAAATTCTCAAAATAAACTCTTCATCATGAATACTTTGGAGGTTCACGTGAAAGAATGGACCAACGAATTTTCGAACATGGAGAAATATGATATGGGTGCCTATAATCTTGGATCATTGTTGAGTTTAAAACTCATCAAGGTTGTCAAACCGTTCTTGGATGCTTGTCTTGATTATTGGGACCCGAATTACCATGTTTTTGCGTTCCCTGGAGGCGATATTTGCCCATTTCCTGAAGAAATTGCCGCTATTGGTGGGTGGGACCCTGAACACTTGCCTGCCATTCCTTCTACTTCGCAAGGGTACAAGAGCAAATTTAGAGACTTGCTTGGGTTGACTAGACTCGAGGTGGACCGTCTAGTGACCTCGAAGGGAGTGCGAATGTTGGACTTCATTGACCGATTCATTAACATGGCCGACCCCACCGTTTCTTATGTTGCTAGGCGGAGGGCATTTGGTTTTTGCTTGTTGCATGTGTATGTCTTCCAAGGGCATGTTGATGAAGACTTGAGAGGTGATCCCCGTCTTCTGGGCCTTGTTGAGCAAATGGAGCTGCGCAGGAGCCCAGCTTGTTTATGCTTAGGAGAGATCCTTTTGGGCTTGGATAATAGGAAAGCCAACTGTGACCTACCGTATTTGGGAAGTCCCGTCTTTCTACAGGTAAAAGACATTTCTTTATTTTCTTTTTTTTTTGTTTTGTTTTTTTTTTTTGTGTGTTGATGTCTAATACCCGCTTTTGGTAGGTTTGGCTTATGGAACGGCTCCGATTGATTGAGCCCCCAGTTCATGTTCCTTCCTATCATGCTCGTTCAATTGCAATGAGGACTAGGCTTTACATGGTGGATTTCACCTGAGTCTGCAATTATTGGGAGAATAAACTGAAGAGCGATGATGGTCCGTTGATTAGGTGGATTGTGCCGTGGTGGCACCTCAAATATGTCATTGGAGTGTCTTCTTTGGATCCTACTCGGTCCGCGCGCATTCCTGGCTTGGAGTTTATGGTGTGCATCTTCCCGGAGAGGCTGATGAGACAGGTTGGACTAAAACAGACAATCCCGAAGCTTGACACCATCCACAGATGCTTTGTGGCGCTTACTCTGAGAGAGCCGAAGGGAGTGGGCCATTAAATGGGCTCAAAGAAATATGTGGTTCTTGAACTCTTCTGCTAATGCCTTATGGGTGTCAGATTCTTATCTGCGATGGAGGAAAGCTACTACTCCGGAAGAGCGCGAGAGATTGAGGAAGCGCGAGCCCGTTGACTATAAGGCGCGCGAGGTAGACAAAGAGAAAGAAAAGTATTTGACTGAGGGAGAGGAAGAAGCCGGGTTTCGAGTTGTTCATCCTTCGAAGAAATCGAAGACTTCTCCTGTCGTAGAGATGGTGACTGGCAAAAACGGAAAGTCTAGGCCTCGAGAAAGACCTTTGGTGATTAGGTCCGAAGTGGCGCAAGAGCGTCCGGCTCGAGGTCGTGACAAGAAGTATGACAAGAATGACAAGGGCAAAGGGAAGATGGAAGAGTAGCCCAAGTCTTTATTTATTATTTGTTATTATTATTATTTATTGTTTGTAATAAAAAGGTAGGGTTTTTAGAATCCTAGCCTATTCTATTTTTATTATGTAGCGTACTATTACTATTAGAAAATGAATGAAATAAAAAAAGGCTAAATGGTTATGAAACCGTTGTGATTTTCTATTTATTATTCTTGTCGAATTCCAAATGCAATGCAAATTTCCTTCTATTTACATTTTAAATAAAGTGGGTTGTATCCTGTAAAGGATTGCCTACGTATTCACTTAAAAAAATGAAATCAAACCCTTGCGCGTAGTTCGAGTAAATGTAAAAGAATAATTGTTCTAAGCAAGAGCTTGTAATGAACTTAGAAAATAAGCATGAGCTTTTTGCTTACTCTGAAGGTGCAAATTTAGTTTATTTGATGATATGAGGATGACAAAAAATATCAAAGTGCAAGAGCAAAGTGACATTAGCTTATTTCAGCTTGACTAGGGGTCGTTTATTTAGTGCCACAAGAGCGACACGTGAGGTTACGCGAGGCGCGTTTTTTGTTCCTATTCTAGGCATAGTACCGTTTTAGTTGGTCAAGGTTTGTTGGGTTGGAGAACTCATTCCCGTCTAGGTCTGTGATTCTAACCGCACCCCCTGGAAGTATGGATTTGACTAGAAATGGTCCGGCCCAATTAGGTTTGAATTTTCCCCGTGGGTCAACAGGTAGAAGACCTCTAACCGATTTAAGTACTAAGTCTCCTTCCTTGATGTTTCTTGGCCTAACCCTTTTGTTGAAAGCTCGTTTGATACGTGCTTGATATGTTTGGACATTATGCAAGGCGCGTAGCCTACATTCATCCAGGAGGATGAGTTCTTCATATCTATCCCTCTTCCAATCGGCTTCTGGGGTTTGACTTTCAAGTAGAATACGCAAGGATGATATCTCTAGCTCGACTGGTTGTACAACTTCCATGCCGTAGATCAAATAGAAAGGAGTAGCCCCAGTGGGCGTCCTAACAGATGTACGATATCCCCACAAAGCAAAAGGTATCTTGCTTGGCCAATCTTGATAGTTGTCAATCATCTTCTTGAGAATTGTGACAACGTTCTTGTTTGCTGCCTCTACCGCGCCGTTAGTCTGTGGTCTATAGGGCGAAGAGTGGTGATGCCTAATTTTATACTTGGCTAGCAATTGCTCAGTCTCAGCTTGGAAATGTGATCCGTTATCACTAATGATCTCATGTGGGCAACCGTATCGACAGACGATGTTGTTTTGTATGAACTTTGCCACATTTTTAGCCGTTAGACTGGTGTAGGAGGCTGCTTCTACCCATTTGGTGAAATAGTCGATTGCCACTAGGATGAAACAGTGACCTCCTGTTCCGGCTGGGGTTATCTTCCCGATTATGTCAATTCCCCATGATGGGGCATATTCTGCACCCGCTGACCGAGTCAACATATTGAGCAAGGTCAAAGATATCCAAAGCAAGTCAGCACCTTGGACAGCCTAGCCGACGCAGCCGTAACGGCCTGTCACTTGGGTCTCGGCCAGGCAACTAGCCGGGGGGAGACATATCCGCGTACTCATATCCAAGACCCCTCGGCGGCGAGTCAACAAGGCCCGCCGACCTGCCATGGGTCCCTCGGCCGAGGGTAGAACAGACTTTCCACTGCTCGCCACTTGGCCCACTTGGCCACTACGTGACAAAAGGTGAAAGTCTATAAATACTCCACTTCTCTCATTGAGAAGGGGATCCACAATCTAACCTAAAACTCACTATTCATCTGGTATAAACTCCCTTATCTCTCTACAATATACTTTGTCAAGTAACACACAACTTAATCCCTTTAAGTTTACTGACTTGAGCGTCGGAGTGAGTACGCTCGGTGCAAAGCCGAGCCCTCAGTTTGTTCATCGTTTCAGGAGAGACCGAAAGGAAGAGTCAAGACAAGGAAAGACATCATTTCACCAAGCTTACGTGGTAAACAAATCTGCTCTGGAATTACACCCGGAACAATTGGCACCGTCTGTGGGGAAGAAGATACTAGAAGCTAGTCAAATCCCTTACAAAAAAAAAAAAAAAACACAAAACAAAACCCACCCAACAAGCTAAGAAGATGTCAAAACAGCCAGAAGTAATTGTGGTCGACGAAACCGACTGCCAGGATGATACCCCACATTACGGGATTGGGCGATCCCCACCGACCGAGTAATTCAACCGCGTACGGGATGCCAATAATACCAAAACACCGCTGCCCGCCACCATGTCACTATCATGGGACATGTGGTCGATGCACAAATCGAAGCTGCTCCTGGACCGATGGGTATCGCCGATCACCCCGCCGCAACGCGGTGGCGGCAAAGACACCCGCAGTGACCGGGGACCATAAAGTGACCCCGAACAACTTGTCCAGGGCAATGCAAGGAGTGGAGCATACTAGGACGCCGGCGGTGCCCGTGGTGTCAGTGGCCGACCAAAGTCCTTCCCCCACGCGAGGGAGGACAGCGTCGCCGCGCATCAAAGAGGCCACCCCAAGAAATGAAGACGGCAGTCCGACTCTCCAAAGTCGGACAACAAGAAGCCCTTCCCGTCATGGGGAGAGAAGCCGGACTAGGGCCACGAGGAGCCGATCGCCACGTGCTACTCGGCACGTGGTCGACACCCCACAAAGACCTATGTCCTCGAGGTCCCTGTGCGAATAAACTAAAGCTGCCACCCCTATCCTACAAAGTGGATAGCGACCCAACCGACCACGCCGAGGCTTTCGAGTCTTACATGTCGGTGTGGGAGCAACCTGATGAGGTTTGGTGCCGAATCTTCCCAACAACCCTTCATGGGATGGCCCAAAGTTGGTACAAGGGGCTACCCAATGGCTCGGTATATTACTACGCCGACCTGAGAGACAACTTCATAGCCCAGTACTCTTGCAACAAGAGAAGGGCCGTGGAGACATCCGATCTCCTCACTATCCGACAGGGGGAGGACGAGTCCCTCCGGAGCTACGTGAAGAGGTTCGACGCGAAAGCTCAGCAGACACGGGAGCTGAATGCCGAGCTGGCGGCCTTCGCACTGATGAAGGGCCTATCGAAAGGCGAGCTCAAAGATGAGCTGATCAAGTGCGGGGACCTCAACCTGGACTCCGCCAGAAGGATGGCCGACCAAGCCATAAAGGTGGAGGACTACCACAAGACCTGGGTAAGCCACAGTGAATCTGGGCACTCAGGAAGGAGGAGCCGCCGAGACGACGAGGATGAAGGACGCCGTGACAGCAATAGGTCACGGCCCGACAAATCCAGCAGGAAGCAAAACTCGGCGGGCGCCGGGGGGAGTTCGGGACCATACACCCATAAGCGGTACAGCGGTCCCACCCCTCTGGTCAAATCACCGGCCGAGGTCTTCGCCCTGAGCAAGAGCGATGGGCGGAAGTGGACACGACCCCCCCAAGATGAAGAGGGAGGGCGACGCAAGCCAATTTTACGATTATCACGGCCAGCCCGGCCATAAGACCGACGACTGTCGGCAACTGAAGAACGCCATTGAGGAGCTGATCCAAAAGGGGGCCCTCAGCAAGTACGTAGCCGGGAACCCTGAATCCAGCTCCGGCGGGGAGAAGAGAAAATCAGTATTCCACAGGATGGGAGTGATCCAGGTTGTCATCGGAGGGAACGAGAACGGTGGGTCCGCTAATGGGCACAAACGGCACCTAAATGAGCTTTACCAAGCCATCAACTTTGTGCCCACCACAGCGATCCCCGCTCACACCGTCCCCGATATAACCATCGGAAGGAAAGACTACGAAGGAGTCGTAGCCCCACACACGACGACCCGGGTGGTCCACACTGACATAGCCAACCACTTGGTCAAGAGGTGCCTAATTGATACAGTGCCTATACAAACATCATGTTCGGGGAATGCTTTCTCAATCTCGGTCGAAGATTGAGGATCGAGCCCTGCACCAACCCACCTTACAACTTCTCGGGGCCGGCCTGGTACCCCCAGGGGTCTATCAGGCTTAGGTGATGTTTGGCCAAGCCGATGCGGCTAAGAATGTTTTATCTGAGTTCGTGGTCATTGATGGTTCGTCTGCCTACAACGTCCTCATAGGCCGAGTCACCTTGAGCGAGGCCGATCTTTGTGATGTCCATCCGGGGCCGACATTGATGTATGTCTCGGACCGGGGGGAAGTGCAAAAGCTCGTCTCAAAGGACGAGAGGGACGAAGTTGTCAATGTCCGGATATCGCCGGGGGTGCAACATGCGGTCCCTCAAAGTGGCGAAAAGTCGAGAAAGGGAAGAGCCCATCCTTACGACAGGAGGGTGATCCGATGAGCACCAACCACGTCGGCGTGGTCGAAGGTGCCGAGACCGAGCAGATAGAGATTGACCCGGGCGCACCGTAACTATCGGTGTCGGCCCGGAGCCAAAGTTCGAGCCAATCTCCTAGACATGCGAGGAAGAACAAAGACGTCTTCGCGTACTCGCCCGCCGAGATGCCGGCGTGAGCCGAGAGGTTATCGTTCACAAGTGAACGTACTCCCAGGCCTCGCCCTGTGAAGCAGAAGATGAGGAACTCCTCGGCCGAGAAAGATGATGCCATCAAGGCCGACGTAGATAAATTATTAGAGGCGGGCTTTATCATGCCTTGTACTTACCCTGAGTGGCTAGCAAATGTTGTAATGGTGAAGAAGTCATCAGGGGGGTGGAGGATGTGTGTTGATTTTACAAATCTTAATAAAGCATGCCCCAAAGATTGCTATCCCTTGCCTCGAATAGATAGCTTAATAGACGCAACGGCAGGCTACACTATGCTGAGCCTGCTCGACGCCTTTTCTGGGTACCATCAGGTATTCATGGCCGAAGAAGACATGCCTAAGTGCGCATTCATCACCATACACGGCACATACATGTACAAAATGATGCCGTTCGGTTTGAAAAACGCTGGCGCAACTTACACTAGGCTGGTGGACAAAGTGTTTCAAGACCAAAAAGGGCGAAATATCGAGGCTTACGTCGACGATGCTATTGTAAAGAGCAAGTCTGACGGCGAGCACTTGGCCGACTTGAGCGAAACATTTTGTTCACTAAGGAAATACAAGATGAAACTTAACCCAATGAAATGCAACTTCGGTGTCCGGGCCGGCAAGTTCCTCGGCGTGCTTGTCAGCGCCAGGGGAATTGATGCCAATCCAGAGAAAATCAAAGCAATTCTAGACCTGCCGGAGCCGAGGAATCGCAAAGAGGTTATGATGCTGACCGGGAGGATGGCGGCTCTTGCCCGCTTTATCTCTCGGTCAGCCGACAAGAGCACCCCATTCTTCAAAGTGTTGAAGGGGAATAAAGACTTTTGCTGGGGGGAGGAACAGAGCACAGCTTTCAGGCAACTGAAAGCTCATCTACAAACTCTCCCGACCCTGTCCAGACCGACGCTGGGGGAAACTCTATATCTATACTTAGCAGTTACCTCGGCCACGGTCGATCTGTAATCGTCGAGAAGAAGAAAACAAGCAACAACACCCAATCTACTTCATCACCACACACTGTTGCCCGAAAAAATTACCCACCGATTGAAAAAGCGACCTTTCTTTGTCGTCGTTGCCGCAAGGAAACTAAAACCTTACTTCGACGCACATCCCGTAACGGTCTTAACCGACCAGCCATTGGAGAAATCATTGGAAAAATTTGAACAATCCGGCAGGCTCATCAAATGGGCAGTAGAGCTATCCGGCTTTGGCATTCAATACAGGCCGAGGCCCTCAATAAAGGGGCAAGCACTTGCAGACTTCCTTGCCGAGTGCACATACCAAGAAGAATCACACCCCGGTGTATGGGAGGTATACACCGACGGGTCCTCCACGACGAACAGCTCAGGAGCCGACATCCTTATCATCAGCCCAAACGGGGACGAATTTGAGTACGCCTTGAAGTTTACCTTCTCGGCCTCAAACAACGAATCCGAATACGAGACGGTGATAACCGGAGTCGAGTTAGCTAGAGCAGCCGGGGCAGAACACATTGTGTTGAAGACGGACTCACTTTTGGTTACTAACCAAGTCAGAGGAGAGTTTGAGGCTCGAGACGACGGGATGGCGAGATACTTGGAAAAGGTAAAAGTTGACACAGCAAAATTGAAATCTTTCCAGATCCAATGCATCCCCAGGTCCGAGAACAACCGAGCCGACGCTCTCTCAAAACTTTCCAGTTCAACCATCAAGAATGTTAGTCGAACCGTGCTGGTGGATATCAGGAATGCTAAAAGCATCACCGAGACTGTTGGCATGGTGGGTGACATAGAAGCCGAGACGACGTGGATGACTCCGATAATGAAGTACAAACTTACAAAAGAGTTGCCGGAAAACCGTAGTCTCTCCCAGAAGATAAAAAGGATCGCCGCAAGGTACCTGGTGTTCGAAGGAGAGCTATACAGAAGGTCTGTGATAAGACCACTTTTGAAATGTGTCGGCCCGGTAGACGCGGAGCTCATTCGACGAGAGATTCACGAAGGCATCTGCGGACACCACATGGGGGCAAGAACGCTAGCCCACAAAGCTCTCCGAGCCGGCTACTTCTGGCCTACCATGCTGGAAGATTCCAGAACTAAGACCAAAAAGTGCAAGAACTGTCAGATGCATGCTCCGGTGATACATGCACCTTCCCGAGACCTGCAACCAGTACTCGATCCGTTACCATTTGCACAATGGGGGATGGATTTCTTGGGGCCATTTCCGACGGCCTCCGGAGGAAAAAAGTACCTAATTGTCGCCGTTGACTACTTCACCAAATGGGTCGAAGGCTGTCGCGATGATCGCCAAGACCACGGCGGCCGTAAGAAAGGTGATCTGGGAGAACATCATAACTCGTTTTGGGTTACCCCAAGTCATGGTATTTGACCACGGCCGAGAGTTTTGGAGTGACTTGGTGATGAACTGGCTAAAAGAGCTCGGTATCAAGTTCGCATACTCCTCCGTCCGCCACCCTCGGAGTAACGGCGGCGGAGGCGAGCTAACAAGACAATTTTGAACGGTTTGAAAAAGAAGGTGGAAGATCTAAAGGGAAGATGGGCTGATGAACTACCCGACGTCCTATGGTCACTACGAACCACGGAGAAAGAAGCAACGGGATACGATCCATTCCACCTTGTCTATGGGTGCGAGGCCGTCACGCCAATTGAAGCAACGGTGCCGACATTCGAACGCAAACCTTTAACCCGATCCAAAATGAGGAAGGCACGAAAGCCTCCCTAGACCTGGTTGAAGAAAGTCGAGATACGGCACGGCTCAACTTGGCCGTTTACCAAAACAGAATGAGAAGAGCATACAACCGAATGGTCCACAAAAGGGACTTAAAAGTAGGAGATCTAGTCCTAAGAAAGTCAGCCGCCACCAACAAAGGAAACATCCATGGTAAAATGACGGCCAACCGGGAAGGACCCTACAAAGTGGTTGAAGAAATGAGGCCGGGTACATACCGGCTAACCGACATGGAGGGAGTGCCTCTAATGAGCCACCGGAACACGACAACCTCGAAAAATACTTCATATAGCGGCGGAGGTGTCCGAGACCGTTGTGGGCACCCCAACGCATGATTATTTCTAATAAAGAGTGTTCCAAGTTTTCCATCAAAATGGAGTGTCCCTCCCATAGTCCTACAAAAGAAGACATATGTACACAGCAGACAGCGCCAAAACCTCAATCACCTCGGCCGCTAACCGGGAGTGACGGGGGAACGAGCCAAAATGCTAACATATATACAACAAAGCCCCAGTCAAAACGTTAACTCGGTTGCCCGGCCAAAGCCGGAAGAAACGAGGGAACCACGACTTGCCCTCGGCTAATTAAAGACCGAGCTTAAGAACGTATAAGTACAGTTGAGACGCAAATCTGACACCTCGGCAAATTAAGACCGAGCGTGAACGAGGACGCGATCAATATCGTCTATAGATACGAACGCTGTCGCGCCGTAACCCCGATTCCCTCGGCCAAGGCCGGGAAGCAGCGGGGACACAACGACCGATACGCTAACATGTTCACAGCGGCGGTTGGGACACGCAAATCTGACCGCCTCGGGCAGTGGAGGAAGCGACCGACATGCCAACATGTTTAAAAACGTTAAGTACAGTTGAGATACGCATTCTAACTGCCCCGGCAAAGCCGAAGATAGAAACAGAAAAGAAGCGCTCAATTAATAACGTAAGAAGACAACTCAGACAAAAATAAGGAAAAGACCTCGGCCAAGCCAGAGGCAAAGTAAACAAACTCTTATTAATAATGTTTACAGGTTACAAGGAAGAAGTCGACGGCCGTCCCCATAGGGATAGCCTAAACACTACCTACCAAAGTTTACAAAAAAGAAGGAACAGCAAAAGGGTACAGACATAAAACTTTGAAGTGCCAAAAGATGGCAGGGAGGAAAGGCTCAATAGTTGGCCCCCGAACAGCTAAAGCTATCCGAGATGCCGGGTGAGTCCGGTAACGCCGCCCGTCTCCCTATGCCTTCTTTGCTCACACCCTCGCGACCTCGGAAAGATCATCTTTGATAGGCGACCCAGAAGGAGATCCGGCAGCTTCGCGCGCCCTTGCCCTCTCGGCCTCTTCTTTGGCCTCCTTTGCCTTGGCATCCCGGGCCGCCTTCTCCGCAGCCGCCTTCTCCGCAGCCTCCTCCTCCTCCTTCTTCACCTTTGCCTCCTCAGCGGCCTTCGCCTCCGCGGCCTTCGCCTTAGCATCAAGCTTGTCATCAAGCAGCTCGTCAAATCTCTGCCACGGGAAGGAGCCTTCAGGAAAGAGCTCCTCGATCACTTCCCTGGCGGCTTCTTCGGCCAGGTCCCGGTATTGGGCGCACATGTTAGGAAGAATGACGCTTTGGAGCGTCTCAATGTCCAACTCCCTCTGGGCGATGATAGCCTTCGTATTCCGAAGCACCTTCCCCTGGGCCTTAAACATGGACTTCCATTCGTCCCTCTTCTCAGCGGTGAAGTTGACGACGACTGAAGCTTTGTCACGCTCCTCCAGTAGCAGCTTAGCGACTTGACCCCATTGCCTCAACCTTAGCTCTCTCAGCAAGGACTGCCTTTTCAGCGTCCTCTCTAAGTTTTCGCTCAGCAAGGACCGCCTTTTCAGCCTCAGCCTTGGCCCTCTCAGCTTCCTTCTTCGCAGGAGCGAGCTCAAGCCTGAGCCGCTCAAGCTGTGGGGCAACTTCAGCCATGACCTTTTCTTGCTCCATAATATGAGCACCGGCCACATCAGCCCACTTTGCCAGCATCCTGGACAAACTTAGGCCCTCCGACCTAATCTGGGCGGGGGTAGGCTTCAGGAAGGAGGAGACGACGGTGGAATCTTTACCACCCGTCTGCGCAGGCCGCTTCTCAATACGCCGTTCAGCAGGACCGGTAGACGGCGGCGGTTGATCTACAAAAAATTCAATCAAAGCATCCATGTCAACATTCATGGACATACCAGAGAGCCTGTCATCAGGAACGCCTAATGAACCGGCTAAGTCTGAGCCACAGGTTAGATCTGTACCAGGCATGGCCTTCTTGGCCGGAGGACCCATTTCTTTGCCGGCCTCGGTAGCAGTAGCAGCAGTAGCAGTAGCAGCGGCAACAGCAGTCTCTTTTCTCTTGCGTAAGAGAGGAGATTCCTCTGCCAAGGTGACCTCCTCATCGGTAATATCGACGATCACCACCGTCTCCTTTTGGATTGCAGGGATTGGAGGTTGAACTGAAGTTGACGCCGTCGCCGCCGAAGACGTTGCTTTTCGCTTTCGGCGCGGAATGTTACCGGCAACCTTCGCCTGGGCCGCCGTCGCATCTAGGGCCTTCAACTGCTGGTCCATGAGGTCGGTTGGCGCCGGTTTGCGATCACGTGTATCGGCCTTCGGATGCATCTCAACAACGTTCTTGTCCTTGTCAAGTCCCATCTTCTTGAGGATTTCCTCAGACAGATCCGGGGCCAAAACGGTCTGTAAAAGAAACGAAGCAAGAGTTAAACAAAAGAAATGAATCAAAGTTCAAAAATAGAAACACTAAAAGCAGAGATGGGCCTCACACCGACCCCACTCACCCTGTGCTAGGGCCGGTATGAGGCCGACGTGGCAGAGCGGCTCATCTTGAAGAATGATCTGCGTCGGGGGCATCCATCCCTTCGGCGACCCATCCTTCTCAGTCTCAAACAGCTTCATTGCCCGCCATTCGTCCGCATTAAGATGGACCTTCAAGGCGTCCATCTTAAGCTTATGCCGGGAGACATATTTCTCACGCTCCCCTTTGCTCTCACACCGCAAATTGACGCGGTGCTGGAAGGACCGAGGCAGTGGATAATCCCTGGGAACCTCAACATATACCCACCATGTCTTCCAGTCCTTGCAGGAAGTAAGCTTGGGGACGGTGATATAACCTGGCTCGGTCTGTATGCTATACCACCCCTTGCCACCTTGAACATTCATTCGAAGGTGATGAAGCCGTGCGAATAGGTTCACCGTTGGGGCCTCCCCCTTAAACTGGCATAGCCACACAAAGCCAACAATCGTCCTGATGGCCAACGGATGCAGTTGTGCCACAGCGACGTTCATTGCTTTAATTATGGCAGCAACGTATGCATTAAGAGGAAACCGGAGCCCATACTCCAGGTGTCTCATGTATACGCCGATACAACCCGGGGGAGGGCAACAGACGGCCTGCCCCTCTTTAGGAATAACAATCCTATACTCCCTTCCAAAGGAGAAATGATGTTCGAAGAAGTCAGGACCAGAGCAACTGGCGAACTTATTGGTCCAAGCACGATCAGGGCCGATCTTACAGGCGTCGCCGTGATCCAAGAGATGCGGCCTCTCCTCATCAGAATGAGTCCTTTCGTCATCATCACCATCATCATCACCATCATCATCATCCGAGAAACCATCCAAATACTGATCATCAACCTCAGGAGAAGGAGACCTAGGGCCTCCAGACCTTATCGGGATGGCGGCCAGTGCCTCCTCCTCATCAAGGCGCGACTGGGAACCCCCCGACGCAGGATTACTAGATCCGGCATCAGCAGAAGACATGTTCACAACAAAAAATTAACAATTAAAAGTTGGAAAATTTGTTTGTTTACCTTGGGAAGAGTGTTACGCCGAGTAACGCTTCAAAAACTAGAGAGAAGTTTCGTCAAAGAAAACTAAGCGAAAAGAAGAAAATTTTTTGAGAAAATGAATTTGGAAGGCCAAATTCAGGGGCTAACTGCCCTATTTATAGGGCAAAGCCCACTCAATCCGACCAATCAGGGCAAAGCCCATGAAGCGTCAACCAATCAACACCGAGA
Organism: Silene latifolia; assembly: GCF_048544455.1. NCBI lineage: Eukaryota > Viridiplantae > Streptophyta > Magnoliopsida > Caryophyllales > Caryophyllaceae > Silene > Silene latifolia. Next base: position 71,447 of record NW_027413171.1, on the reverse strand, counting down.
CACGTGTCAAGCATGCAGCCACGGAATGTCAATCGTCACAACAGTTACCAATCTTCTTTGACACGCTACTTGGCGGAATGCCAATCGACGTATCTTCTTCAACACGCTCCTTGTTATCTACTTGCCAAACGGCCAGCTGATCAACCAAGCTTGGCAGCACCGGTCGGGGGCAATCAAAGCATCCGGCACTCTCAACCTTGGACCCGCCGGCCAGCGACACCTTCTTTTCCACATTTGATGTCCATTACACATCCATGTGGAGGGGGGATACGGTACGGCCTAAGCAGAACCAAGCCAAGGTAGAAGAAGCCGCAATCAAAGCATCCGGCACTCTCAACCTTGGACCCGCCGGCCAGCGACACCTTCTTTTCCACATTTGATGTCCATTACACATCCATGTGGAGGGGGGATACGGTACGGCCTAAGCAGAACCAAGCCGAGGTAGAAGAAGCCGGGGTAGAAATTTTTACTTGCGCAGAATACGCTCAACACTCATCGAAGATCCATACCACGGCATAGACTATGCTGGGGGCAAATTGATGGGGCATATTCTGCACCCGCTGACCGAGTCAACATATTGAGCAAGGTCAAAGATATCCAAAGCAAGTCGACCTTGGACACCCTGGCCGACGCAAATGTAGTAACGGCTGTCACTTGGGTCTCGGCCAGGCAACTAGCCAGCCGGGAGACATATCCGCGTACTCATATCCAAGACCCCTCGGCATGGAGTCAACAGGGCCCGCCGGCCTGCCATGGGTCCCTCGGCCGAGGGTAGAACAGACTTTCCACCTGCTACGCCACTTGGCCCACTTGGCCACTACGTGACAAAAGGTGAAAGTCTATAAATACTCCACTTCTCTCATTGAGAAGGGGATCCACAATCTAACCTAAAACTCACTATTCATCTGGTATAAACTCCCTTATCTCTCTACAATATACTTTGTCAAGTAACACACAACTTCATCCCTTTAAGTTTACTGACTTGAGCGTCGGAGTGAGTACGCTCGGTGCAAAGCCGAGCCCTCAGTTTGTTCATCGTTTCAGGAGAGACCGAAAGGAAGAGTCAAGACAAGGAAAGACATCATTTCACCAAGCTTACGTGGTAAACAAATCTGCTCTGTAATTACACCCGGAACACCCCAAGTAGAAAATGGCCAAGGAGATGTCATCGTATAGAGCAATGAAGGAGGGACATGTTGTACATTCCCGAAGATTTGGCAATTGTGGCAATGTCTTACGTATTTGATGCAATCGGATTCCATTGTGGTCCAATAATACCCCAAACGTGTGATTTTCTTTGCCATCATGGGCCCACTCATGTGAGGACCGCATTCTCCATCGTGGACTTCTTCCATCACTTTCCGCGCCTGTGAATGATCAAGGCAACGTAGGATTACACCAAGAGGTGTTCTTTTGTATAATTCTCCTTGCATGAGAACGTATTGGGAAGCTAGTAGGCGTATAGCATGTTGTCCCCTCTTGTCCATATCGGGTGGATAGGTACCATTGAGCTTAAAATTCAGGATTGCTTGGAACCAGGGTTCTTGTGCGATTTCCTCTTCGTCGGTGATTTGGTGTACATAAGCCGGCTCTGACCGTCGTTCGATGCATAAAGGCATTTCCACCATGTCATCTGGCATATTAATCAAAGATGCAAGTTTCGCAAGAGCATTTGCAAATTGATTTTCTTCCCGAGGTAGGTGTAGATATGTCACGTGATCAAAGAATTGGGCGACTTGGTCTATTCTAGTTTGATAAGGTGCTAGGTTTTCGCTTCGAATCTTCCAAGATCCTGTAACTTGGTTGATGATTAGTGATGAATCCCCATGTACTCGGAGGTTTTTAATGCCCAAGCTTACCGCCGCTTATAATCCGATTAGACAAGCTTCGTATTCGGCAGCATTGTTTGTCACCTCGAAGTCGAGTTTGACAGCGATTGGTGTATGCTCACCTTCAGGAGAAAAGAGCAACACTCTTATTCCAAACCCTCTTAAGTTTGATGCCCCATCAAAGTAAAGGTCCCATGAGTCTACATCAGTTTGGAGTATATCCTCATCCGGAAATGACCAAGTATCTATTGTTTGTGCATCATTGATGGGATTTTCTGCGAAGAATTCAGCAACGGCACGACCTTTTATAACTTTCAGAGGCACGTATTTGAGGTCAAATTCTGAGAGCATCAAAGTCCATCTTGCTAGGCGTCCATTGAGGACGGGTTTTTCGAAGAGGTATTTGACTGGATCCATTTTGGAGTATATTTTGACGGAGTAGCTAAGCATGTAATGGCGTAGCTTCTTCGTCGCCCACACAAGAGCGAGGCATGTCTTTTCGAGTTATGAGTATTTGCACTCGTACTCCAAGAACTTCTTACTAAGGTAGTAGATAGCTCTTTCCTCACTTCCTACGGTCTGAGCTAGCATGGCACCCATGGCTGTTTAAGTTACTGTGAGATATAAACCAAGAGGTTGATCTCGTTGAGGTGGCATGAGCACTGGCGGTTTAGCCAATATATCTTTGATTCGGTCGAACGCCTTTTGACAATCATCATCCCACATGGTGTGGTCTGTTTTCTTGAGCTTTTTGAAGATAGGCTCGCAAATCATGGTGAGTTTCGATATGAATCGACTTATATATTGCACTTTTCCCAGGAATCCTCTGACTTCTTTTTCTGTTTGAGGTTGTGGCATTTCGATCAGAGCCTTGATCTTGGAAGGTTCTATTTCTATACCTCGTTGGCTAACGACGTATCCCAGGAGTTTGCCAGATGTTACTCTGAATGTGCATTTCTGAGGGTTGAGCCTCATGTTGTACTTTCGTAGCCTTGTGAAAAATTTGCGAAGGTTCGCAATATGCCCTTCTCTATCCTTGGATTTGACAATCATGTCGTCTACGTATACCTCAACTTCTTTGTGCATCATGTCATGTAAGAGTGTAGTTGCGGTGCGTTGATATGTAGCTCCGGCGTTGATCAATCCAAATGGCATGCCTAATTTGTATGCCGTTTTGAGGGGTATGACGTTGACTGCGGAGCCATCATCTACCAAGGTCATTGGCACGTTCTTCTTTAGACAAATTACAGTGATGTAAAGAGCTAAATTGTGACTAGCGCCAAAAGGTGGCAAGTCTTCGTCTGAGAAAGTAATAGGATTACTTAGCTTCGGTGACTCTTGGAAGACCAAGTTGACTACATCTTCGGGTGTCGAGTTATGTGCTACATTTAGTTTGGCCAAAGCTTGCAGTAAAGCTTGGCGATGTGGGAATGAGCTCGCTATTAATTGCCAGACTGAAAGATCAGCCTTTGTCTTTTGTAATTGCTTGAGCAAATGGTCAGTGGAGTCCTCTTCATTATCATTTGGTGTGACAACGTTGGTTGGACCATTTTGAGTAGTGCTTTGATATGGACGTCCCGAACGAGTTAGGTGGTCCACATCTTGGTCTTCACCATTTTGGACTATTTCCTTGACTACGGAGTTTTCAATGAGATACTCGTCGTCATCGTTGTCGGCCCAAACTCCACTGATTGTAGTTAGTTCCCTCATTCTCATGATTTCATCTTCTAGTCGTATGATTTGGTCGACTAGTTTATCAACCACGGTGACTATTTCTTGCATAGTAGCGTCTTGAGAGAAGACTAGTGGCATACGCTCCTTGGGTGTTGCGTTGGGATCGCGTAAAGTTGTCACCATATTTCCTAATTCCCAAACTTGCCTATCCACACTCCTTGCCCATGTGATGAAGTCGGAAATGGTAGGGGAGATAGTAGAATAGAACCCTTCATTCTCGATTGCATGGATTTCATCTTTAATTGGAGAAATGAGGTGTGAGCAATCTAAGGTAGATTCGTCACTTGTAATCACTAGAACTCCAAGAGGCAACTGAGTGTTGTTGGGTTTACCTACCGGCGGTATTGGCAATCGACCATCTTCAATCATGTCTTGAAGCACATTTTTCAACTTGTTGCATTTTTCTGTGTCGTGCCCCTTGCTCCTATGGTATTCACAGTACGAGTTCTCGTCCCATAATTTGGATTTCCTTTCGGGTTCGGGAGTAGGTCCAATGGGTTGGAGTTTGCCTTGCTTCATTAACCTTTTTAGAGCGTTGGAGTAAGTGTCCCCAAGATTTGTGAATTTCCTTGGTGGGGTACTTTTCTTGGACGGCTCGAGAAGGTTAACTTCATCGGCCTTGCTATTGGAGCCGTATGAACGACTTGTTGAGCCTTGATATCCTCGACCTACAATTTTGGACAAGAGTCCTTTACGGATGTCATCTTCAATCCTTGTCCCTAGTACGGTTAAGTCCTTGAAAGTTTTGATATTTTGGTATCTCAAATGATTGGCATAGATGGGTTTGAGATTGTCCACAAGCTTCTCCACAAGGGTAGCCTCATCCGGGCGCTCAACTAGTTGGGTACTAGTCTTCCTCCACCTACTTAGGAAGTCGGTGAATCCTTCTTTGTCATTTTGGGTAAGAACCTCTAGAGTGCGCATGTTAACTTGGATTGATGCGTGTCTTTTATATGATGTTTTACATCCTATTTTCCACGCATTTCAGAGCTCATTTGTGTAGTTTAAGCTACCATTTCCCCTATTTCCGTCTACTTTCGTGTTTTTGTACATTATTGCAGAAATGTGAAGAATTCAACGGAAATTGAGCTAAATCCGTCCCCGAGTGTCTTGCATTGCATTTGACGTGAAGCATTCACTTAAGGAACGAGCTTGGTGCGCAATTCAAGGCCCAAAAGACAAATACACGAGAAATTGGAAGTCAAGTGTCAGCTACTTCAGTCGATCGACCACTGCCTTTAGTCGATCGACCAACTTGCGGGTTCCAGAAGCTACTGTACACTGCTACTCAGTCGATCGACCGCCACCCTTAGTCGATCGACCAAGCCGCTATCCCAGACGAGAATTAAAAGATCGAGGAAACGCAAGCCCATTGTGTTTAGGTTTTGATAATAAGTGTTACGTATATTTCCTATATAACGTAACCTAGTTTACAGGGATACTCATTCAGAAATTTACCTAGTTTTACATTCAGTTCTTTAGACAATAATTAGGGTTTGGAATATTGGTTTGCATCGGATTTTCATTCGTACTTCTAATCATTCCTCTGTAATTTCGGTATTCTTCTGCTAATAATTCAGTTTGCTTTATTATCGTTTTGTAGGTTAGAATTGCTAGTTAGTTTCCCAAAACCGATTCATCGTTTATGTTAATTGTTTGTTCTATTATTTTAAGCATGAATTATTCTGTCTATTTTATTGGTTTTATTGTTGTTATCACCCTTAGTATGAGTAGCTAAATAGTTTGTGCTAGGATGTAGGGGAATTATAGTATAGGCGGCAATAGGATGAATACGGCCTGAATCGCGTGTCAGTCGATCGACTGACAAACTTGGTCGATCGACTGACCACGTGAGGTTTACCCTCGTTTTAATTGATTTAAATGTTGTGTTTGACGAATCAAATGCATGCGACTAGTTGAATACTTAATATTTGACTGACCCATTAGATCGAAAGATAGGGACATTTGTTAGATCACCAATTAAAATGACTAAACTATGCTGAGATCGAAAGATAGGTAAAGTTTAGACCGTTAGTCACTTTTCAGGACGAAAGTTAGTATTAGTGATATTAGGGACTTATAGCGAGATCGAAAGATGCTGTTTGTTAAGAGTGGACCGAGAGGGCCTCTTTATTTCCCGCCTCATGTGTTTGATTTAGACCTGTTTAGTATGCTGCCGCCGAAACTATAGTGAACCGACCATCCTAGTACCCCTTCTCTATCTGTTTTAACTGTTTATTTAGTTTATTATCTTTTATTGCTATTAGTATAGACCAAATCAAATCAACCCCCACCTTCGTTACCTTAGACTAAATTAGACAATTAGAAATTACATTCGCCTCCTTGTGGTTCGACCCTGTTACCACTAGCCTAGGTTAGTTTTAATAGGAAATTATAAATCTTATTTTTGGTACTCACAACGACGGGGTATCAAATTTTGGCGCCGTTGCCGGGGAGGCAATTGTTCTAATTTTTAGCTGTTTTATTTTTAGTCTTTCTTTAGTTTAAGGGACTTCCGTTCCTTAAACTTTTCTTATATTCTTTTTGTAGTTTCTTCTTATGCGCAGTCACAGGGTGGGTGAACTAGTACCATTCAATCCTGAGATTGAGAAATCCTTGCGCGAGTTGAGACGATCACAAAGGGTATTACCGACAGAGGAAGAGCTGAGTACTCTGTCAAGTTACTACGAGAACGCTTTGTTTGAGGAAGATCCACCTACTTCTCCTGCTTCTATTTCTTCAGCTGAGACAGTCACTTCTCCAGAAATCCCAGTCATGGCCGAAGAAGCAACTATTGCCAGTCACTCTGAGCCGACAGCTGCGAATCTCTACAAAGGATTCGAACTACCAGGGGAGGCAAAAAAAATTCGAGCCAAAGCCTTCCTATATCAACTTGGTTGAGAGGAACCAGTTCGGGGGAGCTGCGAATGAAGATGCAAAATGCAAGCATATGGAAATTTTTATTGATTATTGCTGCTCTATACCCCCACCGACCGGTGTGACCCAAGATCAAATAAAGGAGACCATGTTTATATTCTCACTCCGCGATGCTGCAAGGGAGTGGTACAGAGATTTGGATCGAGCCGCTCATGGGATCACCGATTGGAATTCATTGGCCTTGGCATTCTACAAGAAATACTTCTCCGCCTCGAAGACGAATGCCATTAGAGCTCGGATCACGAGCTTTAAACAAGGGCCTGATGAGAACTTTCATGAAGCATGGGTCCGTTTCAAGAAACTCGTGCGAACCATACCGCACCATGGGTTCGAAAAATGGAGTCTTTGCAATCGTTCTATAATGGGTCATGTATGACGATCGAGGGACTATTTTGGATGTTGCGACCAATGGCCGATTTCTTTGAGAATATGGGAGAGACTAAGGGGTGGAAGATCATTGATGACTTAGCCACCCATAAAGTCAATATGGGAATTCCAGAGGCAATCAAAGGAGAGCTGCTTTGAATCTTCCTCTGTTCTTTGCACTAGAAGCTCTCACTGCAAGGTTTGACAAATATGAGTTGGGAGGAGCTTCTAAAGGAGGGATGTACCATGTTAATCTTTGTTTCAGACGGTCCTTTCGTGCGTAGAAGATGTGGAGCTGAGGGGCATGTCTCAGAAAATTGTTCTGTCCCCTTTGAGTCTTGCGCTACCTTTCAACATTATAGGCAGACAAACACGTACTATGAGCCGAATGTCCACCCCAACTTGAAGTGGATAGCCAGAATGTCCTGAATCCGACTCAACCTCCACAACAGCAGCAGCAGCAAGCCTATGTGCCTCCACATAAGCAGCCATATCAAAAGCCTCCGTATGTTCCTCAGCAGCAGCAACAATCCCAAAATTCCGAGTTCAACGAGTTGAAGAACTTATTGCTGAAAGAGTCTCAAGCTAGAGAGGCCGGGATGAAGATGCTAGAGAGTCAAATTGCTCAATTGGCTAGCAAGAATACCACTCGAGCTCCGGGACACTTACCGACTCAAACCGACCAAAAAGAGACCCTTAATGCCATCACGTTGAGGAGTGGGTCCACCCTGGAGGGGCCTGCTATGGTCGAGGATGATGCTACAAAAGATGAGGCGAAACCGAGTCAAAACAAAGCTGGAACGAGCAAAGGAAAGAAAAAGGTGTCTACCAGGTATATCAGTCGATCGACTGACATACCCGGTCGATCGACTGAAGTGCGAGTTACAGAAGCTTCTGGTCCTGTTCCACTCAGTCGATCGACTGACATCACTGGTCGATCGACTGAGATCGCTGCTGATAGTGAGATTTTTCGTCCTCCGATGCCCAACAAATTGAGGGATCATTTGTTTGAGAACGCAACGATCCCCGAAAATATTGGGGAAAGACCCGAGTCTTGACGGTGTCCGATCCCGGTTCGACCCAATGACGGTCAATGGTTCCTATTTGAGACGGCCTGAAGAGGGTTCAAGCTTCAACAAGGAGAAAGTAGTGGACTTTCAGCCTAAGTCCACGGATGCCGGCATGCGCGATTTAGAGGAGAGGGCTAAGCTACTTCTTACAGCCCCATATCCGGAAAGACTAGTGCCGACGAAGGAACAAGTATCTTTCAATAAATTTAAAAAATTTATTCGTAGCTTGAATGTACAAGTGCCTTTCCTTGAGTTAGTCAACCAAGTGCTCGCTTACACTAAATTTATGAAACAACTTTTGTCCAAAAAGCGGTCACTTGAAACTGTGCATACTGTCGCACTCACTAAAGAGTCATGTTCTTATCTGACCCACACTGCACCCCACAAACTAGAAGACCCAGAGAGGTTCTCCGTTCCTTGTAGCATAGAAACCTTTTCTATCGAAAAGGCGTTATGTGACTTAGGAGCTAGTATAAGTGTAATGCCCTTGAGTCTTGCTAAGAAGCTGAAACTGACTAGGTTCGCAGTCACCGATATGACAGTACATATGGCTGACCAATCTGTGGTCCAGCCAATAGGAGTTTTAGAGGACATCCCCGTGCAAATAGGGAAGTTTTTCTTCCCTGTTGACTTCGTGGTGCTCGATATGCCCGAAGATGCACACATACCTATCATAATGAGTAGACCATTGCACACTTCTGGTGCAGTTATTGATGTCGGTTCGGGTACTTTGACCTTCAAAGTTGGCAAGCATTCCATTGTTTTTGCCCAACCTTCTAAGAAGAAAGACCCCATGTGGCCTGTAACATGTAATACGGTTTCTGAAAAGAAATCCTACTTTGTGCTTCCTGACATGCCTATCTCTAGTCCCATTCTGTTGTAACCCCTCCACCCCGTTGGGAGCAAATTGGAGGAGAATTTGTCTATTTCGACATTGCGGGAGCTGGTTTGGGAAGGTAGAGCCACATGTTGCTCCAAATGAAGGAGCCGATCATTCAAAGAGGAGGTCTTGGTTGCCTTAGCTATGCCACCGATGAGGAAGTTGATGACGAGCCGGTCAAAGTGAGAAAGTCCGATTTGGATTCTGACGAGTTCGAAGAGATCATTGACTGGGGAGATGATGAAAGTGTTGATCCGTTGAGCCATACGGACGTGGAAGCTAAGAAGGGTGCAGCTGATAAGATAAGGACTATTGAGGCTACCTCTAGTAGCCAGAAGCCAATGAAGTGGACCATACCATGGCCATTCTTGATCAACTATTAGTTGATCAAATGCTTTATCAAACATTTACTTTATTGCTTTTACGACTATTTACCGTATTTTGTGTGCGCGAGACTTCACATTTATTTTTGTTGCTTAGGATTTTTAAGTACTTTAAACTTTGGTTTGGGTTTTGCGCAATTTTGGGCGCGTATTATTGTGCATTTGCAGGTTTTTAGACCTCATTAGCTCAAGTAATTGAGCAAATACGAAGAAATCTGAAGTACAGCAGTATTTTCAGTCGATCGACTGGGCTATATAGTCGATCGACGTCTGCAGTTCCCCGGAGAGCTACTGTTCCTTTCACCTCGGTCGATCGACTGAGTGATGTGGTCGATCGACCGACCTGCATCTTTGACTGTTTACGACCTCTCTCCTGCTATGTTTGGTCGATTTGCGGAATTAAGGGAGTTTTCTACTCCACTTTATCTTCCGTCACTATTTATTTCTTCTATTTTTCTCAATTTTGCACATAATACCGCTTCATCATTGCTTTCTCGATTTATGCGTGGTACTTTGTTTGTCTTTTCAGGTACTTATTAGTAGCATCACTTTGAGCTCATCTCTTTGAAACCTCCTAGCTCACGCTGGTTTGGGGAGGTTTCCTTTCTTTGCGCTTAAAAGTCTTGTGAGTTTCTAAGTCTTTACTTCATGTTTTATTTATTTAATTTTCTCGCAAATTCCCGTTTATCTTTTCTTCATTACATGATTTTGCACAATGGGGACATTGTGCGATTTGGTTTGGGGAAGGGTTTTGCGTCGCATATCATTTGCTTGCATTCACGTTTACATTCTGTTTTGCATTGTTTATTTCATTTCATATATATATATATATACGAAAAATTTGAAAAAAATTTGAAAAAATTTCATCAGATTTCAAAAAATGCATGTTTATTCTAGCATATAGGTTGAGTCGGAACGGTAGTATTTCAAGGATGATATTGCATTTGTTTATGCCTAAGCATTGCTAATTGACATATTATTAGTAGAATCATATATGCATAGTCTACGAGTTTTCGTTAATTTACTTGCTGGATTTGAAACTTCACTTAGATTTTTTGGCAAACTACTTATATATTCTGAGTTATTAGAGCCTATAACTGGTGACATCTATGACCGGTTTATTTAGGAATGTGAGTAGTACTCCTTATGAGACATGTTACATAATTGTGCATAAATATGAACTTAATCTGCTTAATACCTGTATGCATTCGGTTTGTGGTTTGTTGACACATGTGGTAGAGGTTTCCCTTTATTCGTTTTGCCCATAAGCTTCACACTGCCAGAAATAGCCTTTTTGTCCCATTACTACATCCTACATTTAGCCTGTCCTTTGTCAAGCTAGTAGTCTTAGTTATTGAGATTGTTACTTCGTTTTTGGTGGCATATGCTCTTATTGAGATTTAGTTGGATAAAAAGAATGAAGGAGGAAAATGAAAGAAAGGAAAAAAAAAAGAACTGAAAAAGTTGAAAAAAAAAGAAAAGAAAAATGATTCGAGAAAGAGAAAAAGAGGTTTTGTACTGTTCAAAGCAGTCGATCGACTGCCAATTCTGGTCGATCGACTGGAGTTCGAAAGAAAAAAGAAAGAATCAATTCGCATAATTCAAACCTTTATCTTATGGCGATTTTTGCACCCATGTATTATTCATATCTTATGGGGAGTTAGTTGATTACTTTCATACTGGAGACTGTGAGATTTGTGCTTGCTACAGCACCGTTTCATTTGATTTTGAGCAAGAAGTTGGATGTTGCCATATGGTTCCGTTTGGGTACTAGCTTGATCACCTGTACCTCCACTTTTCCATATATGTTTTGCCTCTTCTTACCCATACCTCACATATCCCATATATACCTCGGCATGTGTCATGGTCATTTGTTGGTTGGAATGCATATGTACGGTCATAGAGATTACTTTCATATTATACTGCAGGCATGTTCTTATAGGTCGTAGTTAGGTGAGAGTCACTACAAAATGAATTCTTTCGATCTTACATATATGCACCTGTGCTTATGAGTGATTTGAGAGACCCGTGAGAGTCCGATTTGATAAGTCTCTATAGTTGACGGTTTAACAGTTTTTAACGACCTTATAACTCGTTTGCATGATTCGCATTACTAATTGATTGATAGTTATTGCATTAAATTGGTTTAGGCTTTACATATTGTAATTCGCTCTGAAATTGAACTCGTTCCATTAGGTCGTTAGATCGAGTCTAGTTCTTGCTTGGGGACAAGCAAGGGTTTGGTTTGGGGAAGTTTGATGCGTGTCTTTTATATGATGTTTTACATCCTATTTTCCACGCATTTCAGAGCTCATTTGTGTAGTTTAAGCTACCATTTCCCCTATTTCCGTCTACTTTCGTGTTTTTGTACATTATTGCAGAAATGTGAAGAATTCAACATAAATTGAGCTAAATCCGTCCCCGAGTGTCTTGCATTGCATTTGACGTGAAGCATTCGCTTAAGGAACGAGCTTGGTGCGCAATTCAAGGCCCAAAAGACAAATACACGAGAAATTGGAAGTCAAGTGTCAGCTACTTCAGTCGATCGACCACTGCCTTCAGTCGATCGACCGACTTGCGGGTTCCAGAAGCTACTGTACACTGCTACTCAGTCGATCGACTGCCACCCTTAGTCGATCGACCAAGCCGCTATCCCAGACGAGAATTAAAAGATCGAGGAAACGCAAGCCCATTGTGTTTAGGTTTTGATAATAAGTGTTACGTATATTCCTATATAACGTAACCTAGTTTACAGGGATACTCATTCAGAAATTTACCTAGTTTTACATTCAGTTCTTTAGACAATAATTAGGGTTTAGAATATTGGTTTGCATCAGATTTTCATTCGTACTTCTAATCATTCCTCTGTAATTTCGGTATTCTTCTGCTAATAATTCAGTTTGCTTTATTATCGTTTTGTAGGATAGAATTGCTAGTTAGTTTCCCAAAACCGATTCATCGTTTATGTTAATTGTTTGTTCTATTATTTTAAGCATGAATTCTTCTGTCTATTTTATTGGTTTTATTGTTGTTATCACCCTTAGTATGAGTAGCTAAATAGTTTGTGCTAGGATGTAGGGGAATTATAGTATAGGCGGCAATAGGATGAATACGGCTGAATCGCGTGTCGGTCGATCGACACATACTTGGTCGATCGATCCCGACCACGTGAGGTTTACCCTCGTTTTAATTGATTTAAATGTTGTGTTTGACGAATCGAATGCATGCGACTAGTTGAATACTTAATATTTGACTGACCCATTAGATCGAAAGATAGGGACAGTTGTTAGATCACCAATTAAAATGACTAAACTATCTTTGAGAGATCGAAAGATAGGTAAAGTTTAGACCGTTAGTCACTTTTCGGACGAAAGTTAGTATTAGTGATATTAGGGACTTATAAGCGAGATCGAAAGATGCTTTGTTTTGTTAAGAGTGGACCGAGAGGGCCTCTTTATTTCCCGCCTCATGTGTTTGATTTAGACCTGTTTAGTATGCTGCCGCCGAAACTATAGTGAACCGACCATCCTAGTACCCCTTCTCTATCTGTTTTAACTGTTTATTTAGTTTATTATCTTTTATTGCTATTAGTATAGACCAAATCAAATCAACCCCCACCTTCGTTACCTTAGACTAAATTAGACAATTAGAAACTACATTCGCCTCCTTGTGGTTCGACCCTGTTACCACTAGCCTAGGTTAGTTTTAATAGGAAATTATAAATCTTATTTTTGGTACTCACAACGACGGGGTATCATGGATCTCGGCATTATCCGCATATTGCTTAGAAAACTCGATCGCGGCATCTTCCCAAGTAGCGACCTTCTTGTGTTCCAAGGAATAGAACCATTGCTTCGGGATGGTGTCAAGAGATGAAGGAAAGATCCTTAAGAACATCTCGGGTTTGATGCCTTTGATAGACATGTAGTCTTTGAAGGCACAGATGTGGTTCAAAGGGTTTTCGTGCCCCTTGAATTTAGGGATATCCGTCATATTGAAGTTGGTTGGCAATTTGGAATTGACGGCCTCGTACCTGCGGTTGTTCTCACTATAAATATCATCCCCTTTAAGGTACATCAATTGCTCCTCTAAGTATTGGAGTCTTTTCTCGGCTACGGTTAGTCCCATGGTAGGGTTTTCATCCCTGGATTCATCCGCGGAGTCACCTATTACATCACTTTCATGAGGAGGCAACCTCCCCTCTATGGCATAGATCCGGCCCTCGATGATCTCAAGGCGATCATGGACTTGGTCTTGGGTAACTTGGATTTGGGCTAGCGCGGCTAGGATTCGATCATTACCATCTTGAAGTTGGTGGAGGTTTGTTTCGCTGGATCCAGGCATCTTGAAAACTGGATAAGAGATCGATGACAAATCAAAACACGATCGACCATTCTAACACACTTGCTAAAAGAAGAAATGTTTTTACTCGTGAAGTGGGTGTGTGCCACTTGTGTTGAGTGAGCTTTGAAGAAAGATAAGGATTTTGAAAATGTGTATCCTAGTCAACTATAGTGTAGTTGTAGGAGTGGACTCGAAGTGAGGTTTTGAAATGGGCTTGTGACCCGGACTTTGACTCAACAAATGGACAGAGTTTTGACTGGGCTTTGTGCTAATCGATGGCCGATTTCGAAATATTCATTTAAAAAAAGGGGTTTTGATTTTTGCAAAATCGTCATGGTTTTGTTTAGAAATGGTGATCACATAAGGTACAAACATTCATACAAGCATTATAACGGGATGCTGAGTGCATTTAAAAGGGTTTTGGTTTAAAGGGTGGGTTGCCATACCGAACCATCAAACCCGAAGTCTGTGGAGAGGCTCGTACCAAACAAGAGTAAGGCCGATTCCTAGTCCATTTCCTCAAGTAGTGAAGGCCCTTGATACAAACAAGAGTAAGTACCATGGTATGGATAACGTCAATCGCTATCCATCCTTAGGCCCAAATAAGAATTAGGACCGTTTAGACGGGACGATTGGTCGAATGGATTGGGTTGGGCCTAGGAAGGCCGAATAAAACGGTCTAGGACGACCGAGTTATGAAAACCGACAATTGTCTTGTAAAAACTATTCCCTAACCTTGTTCAAGTTTCACCCTTGGCTACACGTAAGTGTATTATCCCCAGTGAGTCGCCAAACCGTGGACGGCGGGGGCCACGGGGGCGCTTGGGAGGAAGAGAACAAGCGTTTGCATTTTTTGTTGGAGTCGCCACCAATTTTTATGGGAAATTAGAACCGTTCGAATACCTCGTGCCATGTCTAGACACAAAGTAAAGACATGAACACTAAGCAATCATTACCCTTAGCATTCTATGTCTAGAATGACTCTCGTGGATGCCAATGAACACGGGTGTTCACGGAGATCTGGAGTAAGGGGTGAGGGTACGTATTAGGAAGCTCTTTTGATCGAACACCTAATCCCGCCCGCCTCGATAGCGGCCTCTACTAATGATTAGGGACATCATCTATACTCAATATATTGTCGATTATATGCATGCAATGCAACATCCAAGTTTTAATCCTAACATGTGAAGATTAGACTAGGTCGGTGGACAATTAGTTTAGCATACAATTGGGTCGAAGTTGGATTTAAGGCTCAATTACATGTGAAAACATACAAGTAATACAAGAAATATGACAAATACAATAAAATTACAATAAAGAAAATTACAATAATTACAATGGATTAGGCGATTTATGTCGAAAATACCTTTAAAACGGATAATTTGAGAAAACGAATAAAGGAATGAATTAACGAACAAAACAGAAGGTGATAATACAAATAATAGTCAATAATACGTAAGCTAATTAACATAGTCAAGGCAAAAGAGTTCGGAGACGAAATTCAACCGGAACAGTATGAATGAGCTGCGTCCCTTGGAATAAGGCGCAAAGATTCTTTGTCTCTGTTCTGACTTTGAGTTCTGGCTGGGAAGCCGAAATTGCGTGCTGTTAATACTCGTCGGTAAATTTAATGATTGATTAAATTATTTACTCGGATGAAAGTGATTAATAGGTTATTTACATGTGATTAATGGTCATAAAAGCAATAAAACATGGATGAGACGGATGCAAACGAATTAATTACATGAAAGAATGATTGATTGGTGACATGAGTGAACAAAATAGACTAAAAAAGATGAATTGACGACAAACATGCGATGAATATGACAAAAGACAGATGGAAATATATCAAAGAAGTGAATTACAGAAATCCAATATGAACAAATCGAATTTCTACAATCCGGATTGAGTTTAATGACGAAAAACCCGCAAATATGAGATTATAAGGGATTTAAGTCGAATTTAAAGATGAATTAAAACATATTAATGATGAATGATATACATGTGAAATTATTATGTTATATGATATCAGAGAATTAAAGAACAAACGAAACAAATAAAAAAGGAAACGAATTATAGAGGACGAAGGAAGAAGAAAGGAAGCGAGAATGCGCGGCCCTCACGAAGAGGCGCGCGAGAATCGCGCTCCTTCAAGAGGCGCGGCGATTCTTGCTGCGTCCTTTCTCGACGGTCAGTCTTCTGGAAATCCGTAAAAAGAGGTTTTAAAGCACGGTTTTAGAAATCGGTTTTAACAAGGTGTTTTCGACATAAACTTTACATTGATGATTATAAAAAATAAAATACAATAAATAAAGAAGGATTTACACCCTCAGACTTACATGTTTGACGAAACGAGATGAACTAAGATATCGATTAGTGATGCTCGACGTGAATGTAAAGAAAGTGCTCTCGTAAGAGGAAAACGATTAGATTAATTAAGTTGATTATTGTGGAGTTGGTCAAATTGGTCGGTCATGCAAACGAGGCTGGTACTCAGAAGGATCCGAGCTTACGTGGTCGAATGTTCAAGCACGTAGACGCCAAAAAGTAAGAACAAAGGTCTAGAATGCAAAGGTAGAAGAGAAGGGCGGACACTCGCGTGAGAAATATGAGGAGCGAAGGCTCCTATTTATACTAATCACGTGAAGGAATTAGGGTTTCGGAGAGTCTTTGGAAGTGAATCTCGGAAAGATATGAAAAAGATACGAAAATTACGCAGAAAAGGACCTGGGAAGAGGCGCAGCAGCCACTGCGTCTCTTGGAAGAGGCGCAGCACCTGCTGCGTCTGTTCCCAAGTGGTTTCCTCCTGCGGAAGAAAGATTTCCGTGTTTAAGTTATGGTAGGACGGAATAATTTGGTTTTCCTTAATATTTTATGTGAATATTACGGGAAATTGTATACCAAAGGATAAAGATTATGAAATATTTATAAAATATGGAATAGAAATATTCTGACTCGGGATTTAACGGTTATCAGAAAATGATGACGGTTTTAGGCCCGGACTCCAAATGTACTCTAATTACTGTCAAAACGACCGTATCGGCACGTAGATGACAACTAAGAGGTAGACATTAGTATTTGAGCAATCACTTGACGATAAACTTATGAACTGTCACAAATCATTCCGCGTAGCAAACATGCGGCCCAATCATCACCGGGTGGTTTGCGGGAGGTGTAGAAATGAGGTATCTACAATCCGGCGTCAAGACCGCTACCCGACTCAAGCATCCCATCCCTAAGGTGTAATCACCCACAAAGGCCTCAAGGAGGTGAACCATGGTGAAGGAGGAGTGAAATGACGACATTTAGGTTTAGGAAGAAAGGTAGGGAAATGATTTATATTTCACGACTTACGATTTATAATTCCCCGCCGCAAACCCGTTACTCGATCGAGTGACGAACTTACTCGATCGAGTGATACCTACTCGATCGAGCTCCCAAGGTACTCAATCGAGTAGCCTCAGCTAGATCAAGTAACACACATCCCAAGACTCACGTCGTCACAAGTCATCACTCTTAAGGTTTCCGAAGGTTAAAGCAGGTGTCTAAGGTCGGTCAACGGGTCCCTAAAAGGACGGGTATTACAATTAGTGGAAAAACATTATTTTAGAAATACACTAAAAATAACTACGGACATAATATTACCAACATCTCCTATTTTTGTATTTTTAAAAAACTTAAAAAAAATGTTATGCGAAATAACTAATGACAAAAGTATTGAACATTTATTTTATTTTTTGGATATAGGGATTTGTTTCTTTAATCTGTTGAGGACTGAAACGTAGTTGCGGAGCTGGATCATTTTTTATTTATGAAAGCAGCTCTATAACGAAGTACTGGTCCCTGACTTTAGTAAGAGCTTCGTCTACAACTGATCTTCGTTCCTAAAAGGCGTACACAAAAAACGTAAAAAGTTAGGTTGTAACAAATAGTAATTAGTAAATAGTAAAATATAAGTTTAAAAAAAGGGTACACAATACCTCTTATGTTAAAGCTACAAGCTCAGTGATAGTTCTTCCAAGAACGTTTTCTGCTAGAGAATCGAACGGCGAGATGCGAGTTTCTCCGGTGTTGTCGATAAATATTATTTTTAGAGAACATCTATTGCAAATGTTATTATGAACAATGTCAAGCAGGTTATATAGAAAAAAAGATTAACTGTTATGAAAATATATGGTCTGGCTCACTTACGTAGATTGAGAAATGCCATAATGAGTAGTTTGACTGCTACACACCCAAGCTTGCGCGTTTCGATTAATCGTAGATTTCTTACACTTATTGCAGGAACTATATAGAAAAGTATCAGGATTTGTGATAGATTTTATTTTTCCTTCTATTAGTATA
Organism: Silene latifolia; assembly: GCF_048544455.1. Classification (NCBI taxonomy): domain Eukaryota; kingdom Viridiplantae; phylum Streptophyta; class Magnoliopsida; order Caryophyllales; family Caryophyllaceae; genus Silene; species Silene latifolia. The sequence goes on along the minus strand of NW_027413171.1, from coordinate 53,560 downwards.
ATTTTGTCTACCTGAAAAATTGTTGTAAAGAAAATTATTGTCAATATGTGTGAATGACATAGTCTTACAAGTGTAAAATATTTATATTTATTCAAAAGAAAGCGAGTCTCTCTCTATAGCTCCCAAAAAACCCCCAAATAAAAACCTAATCTGCTCCACCACCTCCAGCCGCCACCTCCTACTGCTTGCGCTCCTCTATCGATCGGCCGTCCGCCGGAGATGAGATGGGCTCTTTGCTCATCTCAGGTGAAATAATTCCCCCACTTTCGCGGTTTCGCCTTTCCGGGGATAAGTTTCTCCGAGTTTACAGCTATGGAGGTTGTGTAATGCGATTCCATTCTCGTCTCACATTGTTTGTCTTTGGCCGTCTTGTTTTAGCAGCTGCCTTGTTGAAGCACCTTTATTGAAGCACCACCTGTATCAGTTTCAGTCAGATTCCCGTCCCATCGATCCATCGTCCTATCATCGAAAACTGTGTGAGCAACTTAGGGGTGATCCCCCCACTCCCCCTACCCCTGGTATGGCCTATTTATTGTGATTTTGAACGGTGTTGATGAGCAGAGATCATCCCTTGTTTACGGAGTTTATGGTTTTACGGTCGTTGATATGGAGCTGTTCTTTGTGGTTTTGATTTGGGTCGGTTATGGTGTTTCCCCCTCTCCCCACCTTTCGGACCCTTTTACTTTGTCACTTGTGTCTGTGTCGTCTTTATGATTGGCCTTGTTGCTCCCTTACCATTTTAACTTAGTAAAGAAAAAGTAATGAAAAAGTAATGGACATACCATGAAACCCATTTTTCTTTACTATGTTAAAATGGGTATCATTCGTCTTTATCTGAAACAAAGTGTAAAGTAAAATTAGTTGATCCTATTTTTCGTTCCTTTGGGTTCACTCAGAGTTTTGGTGTAGATGCTCATGAAACAAAAGGAGGTCTCTGGTTTGGTTTTAGGTCTGATGCTCAGTTTGAGTGTATTTTTGCTTGTCCAAACTTCATTATCATCAAAGTCATGCAATGCAAAGATAGCTTTTGGTATTTGTGTCTTACTTATGGCGAACCAGTCACTCATAAGCGAGAAGTCGTTTGGAATGATCTCAGTCAATGGATCCGATCTTTTGAAAACCCTTTCCTTCTTATAGGGGACTTTAACCAAGTTGACTATCAAGAAGATAAATGGGGAGGTAATAAAGGTAGGATCCCAGGAGCTTCATCTTTTAATAAATGGAAAGCTCAACATTCTTTTATGGATATTCTTTTTAAGGGGTCAAGATTTACATGGTGTAACAAGAGGGAAGATCATAGTATAGTATTGGAATGACTTGATAAGGGCTACGGATCCTGAGATTGGAATGATATTTTTCCAAATTCTGGTATCACTCACCTTCCTATTCAAGTTTCAGACCATGCACCTATTATTTTTGAAACGGATTTACTTACTTGTAAAGATAGAAGACCTTACGAGAATGGAGGCCTGGAATGCGGACTACGAGTGTGTATTTGCTTGGTACATAACGAATGGTGCATCCCCTGTCCCCGGGCTCTATTACGGTCATAATGATTCGGAAATTTTCTAGGACTAGAAATTGTATGCGTCTCTGGTTTATTTCTAAGAGAAGAGAGTGGAATAAGAAATAGAGTAATTTTGATTACACTTTAGAAAAAGGTTTGCATGAAATCGAGACAATGGGAGTGACCCGGACTTTCACTAACGCGTATGCTAGTCAAGTGGAGTATGCTAAGGTCTCGGCTAAATATTGGAAACAAATGCAAGATTAAATGGAATATAGAGGGAGATACATGCTCCAAGTACTTCTTTAATTGGGTTAAGGGTAGAGTCAGGGAATTATATTCTTTGGGATTAAAATGGATAACGGGAGTGGAATTTTGACACCGGGACATTATGGGATTATTTTTCCAATTCTACTCTGTCCATTTTTAAGGAAGGAGTGAATGAGGTCTCATTTGATGAGTACTTCCCTTATGTTAAGAATTTGTTCACTTTGTCATAAAGGGTTCCTTTCTCCTAAGACAGTGATGCTATTGGCAACCATTTCACTCCTAAGGAGGTTCGCACGCAGCGATGTTTCAGCCCGCCCGTTAAAATCTCCCGGACCGGCGTATTCTGCTATTTTCTTCCATAAATGTTGGTACTTCATCAAGCATGATGTTATTGGGACAGTCTTAGCTATTCTGAATGGTAATAGTTCACCAGAATTCCTGAATAAGACCTTCTTATTCCTAAGTCTAGTGCCCCTGAAACGGTTGATAACTTCCGCCCTATTAGTTTGTGCAATGTTATAATGAAAATTATTACAAGGTGTATCACTAATCGATTGAAGAAGTTCATGGGAAAACTAGTGGGCGACTTTTAAAATGCGTTTGTTCCCGGGAGGAATATTGGTGATAATATTTTAATTACTAATGAAATTTTACAAAAAAATTCATCTTCTAAAAATGGCAGGGTAGGTAGAATGGCGTTTAAAGCGGACATGAGCAAAGCTTATGACCGGTTAGACTGGAATTTTATTAGAAGTACGCTGGTTTTGATGGGATTTCCCTGCAACTTCATTCAACTGATTATGAAGTGTATCACAATGGTGTCCTATGAAATATTGGTTAATGGTGTTCCCTCTAGGCGTATCCACCCGAGTTGCAGACTTCGTCAGGGCGATCCACTTTCCCCATATACTTTTGTTCTGTGCACTGAAATTCTCTCGTTAAACATTCTGCGTATGGAGAATGACGGGCTTATACAAGGAATTAAGGCTAGCAGGAAGAATATCCCTATCTCTCATATGCTCTTCGCGGATGATTCTATGTTTTTTATAGAAGGCAATTCTAAGAGTTACGTTAACCTGGACAAAGTTATTAAGGAGTACTGTCATGCATCGGGTCAGGTAATTAATGATAATAAATCTTCTATGACACTAAGCTCGTGCTCTAGTCTTTCCTTTGCTCGAAAATGTTTGAAAACCTTCAATATACCGTGTGGCACTAATATGGGTTCCTACTTGGGTATTCCTACTGATGTGGGTCTCTCAGGGTGTAATAAAAGTAAAAGAGAAATTTTTGAGTTTATCATTGAGAAGGTTAGGAAGCGATTATCATCATGGAATTGTGTTCTTCTATCGTCGGCTAATAGATTGGCTTTGATTTCTTCTGTCTTGTCTTCCCTTTCTATTTACTTTCTATTGGTATTTAAAATACCGATAAGTGTGAAAAAAATATTAGATGCTATATTGTCACATTTTTTGTGGGCGGGTCAAAAGAAATCTCCTTCTATTAGTTGGTGTAGTCGGCTATTCCTAAGCCAACCTAAAGGGAATGGTGGTCTGGGTATTAGACGTATGAAAGAGTTTAATCAAGCTCTCTTAGCAAAGATTGGATAGAGAATGATCACCCACCCAGATTCTATTCTTAGTAAGTCTATTGGTACTAAATATGGCCTAAGGTGGCCAGATGACGGTCTGCTGTTTAATAATGGTAAGAGTAATTCTTCGTGGGGATGGAAAGGTATTGCTTGGGGCCTTCAACTCATTAAACCTCTTTTAGCTTGGAACATCTCTCCATCTTCTGATCTTAGTGTTTGGAACACTAAATGGGTTAATGGAAGGGTGCCGAAACCACGATGTTTAGAGCTTCTTACCGATCCCCCTAATTTGAGTAACTTGAGAATCAAAAACATTATTTATAACAATAGCTGTTGGGACCGTAGATTAATGTCTATGTTTTTTGATGAGACCTCTGTGAAAGACATTCTTGCTATTCCGATTCGATGCTCTGAAGGCAGTGATAACATCTTTTGGTCGGCTTCTTCGTCTGGAAATTACTCAGTTAAGATTGGCTACCAAATTGCACTAAAAAACTCGTGGAATACTTCAGCTACACCGAAGGACCTTTCAAGAGTTCCAGCTGCGTGTATGGGTGTCTTTCAGAAAATCCTATGGAATCTACCAGGACCGAAAAGCTGGATCATTATTATTTGGAAAACTATCACTGAATCATTGTCTTGTGGGGAAGGTTCTTAAAGAGGGGTTTTGATGGCCCATTTACTTGTGTGCTTTGTGATTCACAAGAAACAGAAACGCCTGATCATCTTTTCCGTGATTGTTCATTTGTTAGTAGAGTTTGGGCTGGAAGTGTTTTGGGGATCCGGCCTCAATCAGGGGATAATTTGAACCTCCAGTCTTGGGTTTGCAATTGGCTTTCTGTTCTTTTTAAGACTGATAATAAACAAGAGGCTTGTCTTTCCTTTTTGTGTACTATTTGGACTATCTGGGTGGTAAGGTGTAGAAAGGTCTTTGATAATTCTGAGTGTTCCCCTATTGGTGCTATCTTACTATACCAAGATTCTCTTAAATGGGCTCTTTTGGCTGATGATAAGAAATCAGGGTCCATAACTTTCCAAACACCTTTGGAGGAAGACTTGACTAACCCTAGGAATGGAGTTCTCTTTCCTTTGATCCAGGGTTCTTTTAACTGCTCACTGTCTCATATTTATGTGGATGATGCATGGTCAAAAGAGCTTGTTGCTGGTTTGGGTGGGTGTATCTGTTGGGGCTGGTGTCCTTTACAGTTAGTGCAAGGACTTATAAATCTCTAAAAGGATCAAAGGGTATACTTTTGTAACATAATCAGTTGGTCCACGTTTATCAATAACGGTTGGCTTGCTAGATAAGTTTGACGTTATTGTCATACAGATGGCGGTGATCAACTGGTCCCTAAAAGTCACACCTATAGGATACGTTTGAGAGATGTGACGGTATGAAAATACAGTCATTTAGATGCCAAATTTGACTAACCAGTTAGTCTGAGTTATTTGACTAATAATTAGTCAAAATGTGATGTTGAGATATTTTATTTAATACGGATTAAATAATAATGGCTAAGGCGAATTAAGCAGTTAATTCGTAAATTGAATATAAGCGTTTTATATTTAATTAAATGTATATTGAATATAATTATACAATATCGTCTTTGTCGGACATGTATTAATGTTTCAACTAATACGTATTATTAGTTGATGCTTTAATAACCGATAACCGATGACGATTTATAATGAAACCGCGTCATATACATTTAGGAATTTGGAATCGGACCACGAGTTAATATGAAGAGGAAATGAAAAGCCCAAAAGCTTCCCTCTCACTCGGTTTGGCCGAGCCAAACATGAACAAAAGGGAGCCCTCTCCTCTTTGTTAACCTAATGATAATCATTTGCAAAATAATTAGGGTTTTGAGAAAATTGCCTCTCAAAATTCGGATCTCTCATCCAACGAAAACTCACAAAAAACAATCCTCTCAATATTTCAAGGCAATTAGAGGATTCTTTCTAGCACAAGGGCATTTCTCGGACAATCTTGGGTGCATCATTTAGGAGGAGATCTACTTTGATCTCTCATTGCCAATTTGCACTAGGACCGAAGGTTAATTCTTATCTTTATCGTTTCATTGTTGTTTTCGTTTATGACTATAAATCACGTATTAAATTTGCGTTATAATCCTTCAAATTATGGGTTTTATACGGATATTACCCTACAGTATCATGTTTGATAATAAGGTTGTGTCTGAATTCTGTATCAAAGGAAGTGCTGAGAATGCTGAGCAAGCAGAAACTTTGGCAATTGGGGAGGCCTTGAAGTGGGCACTCTCTCACAATATCCTCCATGTTACAATTTTCTCTGATTGTCTACAGGTTCTTGCTCAAGTTCTGAAGTGTTCTCAACTCAAACATTGGATTAGGAATACTGTTGAAGATGTCACTGAATTAGCGGCAAACTTTCACTGCGTTTCTTTTGCTTATGTTCCTAGAATTTGTAATAAAGACGCTCATAGGTTAGCTAAGCGTGCTACTAAATTATAGAACTCTCTTAACCCGATTATCAAAAAAAACAAAAGACCTCTTGGTTTGGCAAAGCGCTAATCGGTACTGGCGTTTGTAAGGTTTCGGTTTCTTGACTCGAGTTTTCTCCAAAAATGTTTGGACGAAAATTATTACTAAGATTTTTCAGAAATTCTTTCTTGTCCGTCGCCCTATAATTAGACAATATTTAGATGTTGTTTGATAATAACATGTACAATAAAGAAAAAATTAATATAACATACCAAATGCGTAGTTCTTTTGCGGCTGGCGCGATACTATCTAATCTTAGAGTTGAAAAACGGGTTGTCTCCCAGCAACCTCCTGGTAATGCGTGCAAATGGTTATTATAGGTTTGTTTATAAACGAACCCAATTTATAGTATGTATACATACCTCTATAATCGGATGCCTTCACACGGGTTATCTGAATAACAGGTAAGGAGTCTATCGCTCTTGCAAATTTTTCAGTAGGCTCTAGAGCAAGCGCACGCCAAGCTGTAATTCTGCATATATAGTAAGCTTAAAAAATATATGCTATTGTTTGTAAAAATATTGTTGTAGGGAAGAATTTATGTGTTAAAGCACTTACTGATGATCGACGATTATTATATCTCTTGCTTCGTTTTCGTCGCCTGTAGCTCTATTTATAGTTTTTCTTAGAGACCGAACAAAAATGGCGACACCAACTAAATCTGTATTGAAGAAAGTAAAAAAAATTAAAGACTTGTCAATAAAGTTTAGAAAACAGTAGGTAAATATAACGACGAAATTACATACCTATTCTATCTCTGCGTTCAAGATTCTCGTCAACAGGAATTTACTGGCACCCAATATGTATTTGTACTTTCAGTCTGACCAAGGTCACTTATATGCAAACCTTTCTGAAAAATCATTTGGTACATCTGATTTCCGTATCTGTGTTTTTCAGGAATTACGTTTACAATTGGATTTTGAATTTCATATTGATGGCCCTCATGTAAAGTATTTTTAAAAGAAGAAATATCCTCTTGAAAGATTGTCGCAGTCATTTCAGTTCCCTATTACACAAGTAAAGTTAAAAAAGTAAATCAGTAAATAAAAACATGTAAGTAATTCTAATTCTTATATATTGTCGTACCTCTGTATCAGTAAACAGTAAATTTTGAAGCGTTTTATCTCCTCGGGTCGATTTTTTGGATGCCTTTATGGATTCAAGAATCAAAACAACAGTAAAGTTTCTACTACGTTCCGTTACTGAGGAAAGCGGTATTGTTGGAGGAGCCATTACAACCTGCAATTTTATAGCAACAATGTCAGAGATGGACATTAGCAATTTTGTCTTAAAGAAAAAGTAAATCATCTGTTTAAACTTTAAACATAAGTAATATACGAAAACCTGATAACTAAATTACTGTATAAATTTGGTTGTGGAGAACAAGGCTAATGTAACGTATTAAATTGTCTTTGTTTTAGAAAAAAAAATTATGTAGTTATTCAAGGAAGGCAACAGAGAACAACATGTAAAAGACAACAAACAATAGCTTATAAAGGTGTATTTTGTATGTCGTTATTAATTGTTCCACAATGGAAAACAGAAACAGGAAACAAATAACATGCATTCAAAATAAAAGTAAAACAGTAAGATGATAACTTAAAAAAATTATGTATAACAACATTAATGTACATTGAAAATAATTTTTTTCTTACATAAACATTTACCTCTATTTCGCCTTATTTAATACTTCGTAACATACAATATTTCTAGTACGTCTCCGTACAATGCGGAAGGATGGCAACCGTTATGTCAGAGCTTTGTCTTGCTCTTGACAAGGCTACATACAATTGACCATGCGAGAAGACTGGTCTAGGAAAATATTTTCCAACTGTACTAAGCGTTTGTCCTTGCGCTTTGTTAATAGTCATTGCGAAACTTAATCGAATCGGAAATTGTTTTCTCCTGAATTGATAAGGAAATTTGTCGGAAGGAGATGGCTGAAGTGAAATTCTTGGTATGAAGACTCTTTTTCCCTTGTGATGTCCCACAACAATTTCGGCGTCAATAACATTTCTATCAAAGGCTTTGCAAATGAGCCATGTACCGTTATAAAGACCCGAGGTAGGATCTAAGTTTCTCAGCAAAATAATAGGACTATGTATTTTCAGGACCAATTCATGCGGCGTAAGACCACTTGACTGAAGTGTATTGAGAAACTCCACTGGATATTGTTCTGTTGCGACGTCTGTTGCTTCGTCAAAACTTCTGTAGGTAAATGGTTCACCTTCTTGTCGAGAAACTAATATAGAATTTAACATCCGTGTGTCATCATTTTTGGGAGTTAGTATTGCTCTTTTGGTTGTCAGAGACGGGTTTATATTAAGTCGTTGTATCTGGATAAATTGTGTCAATGAGTTGTTCAATTAGTGTAGCTTCTTCTGTTCCAGATATGACAATCGACCTTGGTAATTTGACAACCTTCCCATTTTCTTAAGGATGGGAACCATTACCAACACTTAGAATGAAGTCGCAAAAGGCAGGATCACCCATAGCCCTCATATTAACAGTTAAATGAAGTCTTTCAAGTTCGTGCCACAAAGAAAACATAAAAAAACTGGAATTGATTGCCTCTTGTAATGTACTTTTCGGTATAACAGGCAATACCTGTCTAAAATCTCCTCCCAAAACGACAATTTTTCCGGCCAAAATTTCTATATTTGAGCATACGTCACGCAATGTTTTTTTCAAAGTATTCAATTGACTATCTTTTTGCCATAGGAGCTTCATCCCAAACGATTAACCTACATGCTCGAATAAGTTCCGCCAAAGGACTTTGCTTTGAGATTTGAGAACTCTGGTTATTTTCTATATCAAGAAGGATCTTGAATCGAGAATTTGAAGTTCTACCACCCGGAAGATTGGCTGCTGCAATACCTGAACTTGCAACTGCAAGACAAATAAGTCCCCTTGCTCTTAGATTTGTAAGCAGTGTTGTGTACAAAAAAGTTTTTCCTGTACCTCCGGGGCCATCTAAGAAAAAAGAACTAGTCCCATTCTCTGTAACCCTTCTGTAAATTGTATTATAGGCAAGACGTTGTTTTTCATTTAACATGTTTACATCATTTATGTCTTCAGAACTGATTGGAATATTAAGCTCTTCTTCAATTTCTTTGGTTTTTGAATGACTGAAATAAGCAGCATCAAATTTCAGATCGCCAAAGTTGAATTTACTAAAACTCTTGCCCATTGATTCAAGTATGCAACAAATATTTGTAACAGTCATTTGTAACACTTTATGCCTTTATGCAGGAAAAGCATATGCATAGTCTTCCGACAATAAAGTATAGAATTTATCCCACAGCAATCTTGGATTATTTGGCTGACAGTAAATGAGCAAAGTTGCAAATAATCTGCGTAGCGCTCCTGGCATTTGATATTGAACTGCTTCTGCTAAGCACTCTTCAATTGAGTTATCTGTTTCAAGCAATCCATGCATGTAAGCCGACTCTCTAAAAGAACTACATGTTATGCCATTTATTGATTTTAGGTCATCAAAAGACTTCGGACCCCTAATGTTTGAGAGCAAAAGGCGTAAATAATACCGTTCTCTTTCTGAGGGGTTTGCATAAACCAAACGCCCTAAGGCAAATCCTTTCTCCCTAGGAGCCCAAAATCTGTCCCTTCTTCTATTATGCCATACATAATATTCGGGAAGTTGACTGTATAATAAGGTCTGAGAGAAAGTATCAGTTTCGTTTTGCTTGGAAAAAGCCGTTAACATTGTTCTGTTGTGAGATTTGTCATTCAAAATATTCCCAAGGTTTTCCCACGGCTGAAAACTAATTGTTTACATGTTTGGTAAGTGTACTTGTAAAGGAATAACGTTAGGATGTATCTCGTTCAAATGAAATCCAAAAATTCTCCACGCTGCCTTCGGTGGGGAAATCCATCTAGCTGATTGGTACGCGGTAATCTCATCAAATGATTCTTGACTGATGTTGCTTGGATCAGTAACAGCAAACGAAATACGGTCATGGCCCTTATATACATACTTGTACATATACTTTACTGCTTTAATTGTACAACATATCTCAACGTTTAGGGGGCAGTCATATTTGCCCAATAAGAATGGGTTGTAAGGACCAACCCATCCATTGTTAAGCCTCGATTTACGTATAGTCACTTGAACACCCGTACGCCTTCTACGATAAATTGGATACGAATCACGACCATTTGTTGTTGTATATGCAAACTCACCAGGGTAATGGTACTTACACGTACTATTTATCATACAAGGATTACTAGGGTTTTGTCTACTGCATGGACCATGCATCATATGACGAACAACTGCAGAGAAAAGGTGAAGGTTCTCGGTAGCATCAGGTAATTCTGCAGAAACAAATTCATCATACTAGTTAGGCGTTCTGATTTTGCTTTCAGAATCAAGTATGATTAGAAAATGTGCATGTTAGAGCCCTCGCTTTTGGACCTCAACGACGTAAACGTAACCGGCAACATTACCAAATATTTTCCGAATACGATGTCCTTTTTAACTCAAAAGTTTCAATCGAAAAACACGAGAAACAAGATCAGGTCTATTCTGCGCTTCTTCACAAGGCAATAATTCTCGTTCTATTTCTGGCCATCGAGGGTTGCACGTCATAGTCAGAAATATATCTGGCTTTCCATAACGTTGCACTACCGTCATAGAACAAAGATAGCGACACCGGAAGTCACGATTACACCCATAAAGCTAGCGGTGTAGTATAAAAATTCGCCAATATTTGCGCCTCGTGTGTATCCCGAGTTGTAGTTGTCAATGATTCCTTGATACAGGTCAGCGCGAATTATATTTTGATTATTTCTTATGTAATCAAGTCGTGTTATCTCAATTTTAATATACATATCGACTGTATATTGTTGGAGAAGACGGTCGCTTCTTAGTAAAATCGATGAATCATTTGGGCGAATCTGCAATCGATAGCAGTAGTACTCTCTACAAGATATTTTTTTCTCAGACTCAGAAGTACCTGCAACTGTACAAAAACAACAACTTTAGCTACTGTGTTGTTATAAAAAACAAAAAAAAGACAGATCTGAAAGCAGAAACCTTGTTCTTCGCTTTCAAGTAAATCATCAGCTGTTTGTATAAGAACTTTATTAATCGAAAAAGTTTGGGGTTCAAGACGATGTCTAGGATGGCTGCTGACTCGATAAATACGTCTATGCCATCCACTTTCGCCAAAAGGAAACAAAAGAGGATACTGCAAAGGATCATAGCAACCGTAATAATGTAATATTCGGTGACTTGTTCCAGAATTAGCATATATGACGACATCATGTCGAGGAGGCTGTGATGAGTTTTCATCATCGACCCAAATCGTCGCAACCTGCGATGTCGTTGGAGCGTTGTGCGTTCTTTGATCCTGGATTGGATCTGATTTCATTAAAATATGACTTTCCTCGTCTATACCCACTTCTCTTAGGGATCTGAAGAATTGAGTGTCTGAGTTCATTTACATAACACGCATCAGAATACGAATCACATTCTTCTCAATTTATTGAGAAATCTGAAGTCTATGCCACAATTCTCGATCTGTATCGAAAAAATACAGTTTTATATATCTAGGTTGTTCTTCAGTCGGCAAAATGTCGTTAATGAAATGATAAACTTGACCTTGAACTCTAAACTTATAAACGCCACGATTTCTCTGCGCCAGTTCACGATCTTTCTTAACTCCAAAGGAAGTAAAAGCGAAAGAACTTTATACAACATAACATATTTTCTGAAATTTATAGAGAGAGCGTCGTTTGACATGAACAACATGCGGGGGTCATTCGGCATTACGTTCTGTGCTAGACATATATCTCCTTGGCAGCAGCAGAAATTTTTCGATTCATTTTTGAATTTTTTTGCGCCACAGTGTAAACACAATCAAAGCAAAGGAAGAACAGCTGGATGTTCTGGAGGAAATGAAAATCCTTTAAAGTTATTAACAACGATTTAATAAAGTGGGATGTGAAATGTGGAAATTGGCTATAAACCACTAAAAAGGAATGGAAAAAGCCATATATGTTTGCAGGGAGAAGTGGTTACCCTTTAGAATAGTAGGTGATGAAATTGAACGACTTTTCTTTTGTGGCTTATTTGTACGGGAGTATGATGCAATTTTTTTCAGTAGATGCATATTATATAGCTTTTATGAATATGAAAGCACCTTTGTTAAAACCACAAGTAAAATATCTAAATAAAACAAATGTACATAAAACAATACAAAAAAATGAAACAGAAAAAAGACGAAAATAAACCACAAATTCTCCAAACAACATTAACGTGTCAATTAATTTAAATAAATTAGAAATGCATAATTGGTTTTCTTTAGTATTTTGTTACGAAGTTTATGTACATAATACCATAAAAAAACATTAAAAAAAATGAAACTTATTTTTCCTTGTAAACACATTGTGATAGTTAGTAAGATAGAATAAACGATTTTCAGTTATTAACTATGGAAAGAAAAAAAAACTTCATAAAAAATATCTTATAAAAAAAATATAATATTAAACACTTGTGTAATTCTCGTTATATAAAAAAGAATATAAAAAAAATTGTTTACAATACTTTTTCCTATTTGGTAAAACAATTAATGAAACCTTTTATTTAAAATAATTTTAAAAAATAATAAGAAATTATTTGAGATATAACATAATGTAGGTAAATGCTTCCAAGACTAAAAATTTTAATCCAAAATAAATTATGTATAGCTGTAATCAAAATATAAAAAAATTATTTACAAAAAAAAAATATAATATTAAACACTTTTGTAATTCTCGTTATATAAAAAAGAATAAAAAAAATTGATTACAACATTTTTTCCTATGTGGTAAAACAATTAATGAAACCTTTTATTTAAAATAATTTTAAAAAATAATAAGAAATTATTTGAGATATAACATAATTTAGGTAAATGCTTCCAAGATTAAAAATTTTAAACCAAAATAAATTATGTATAGCTGTAATCAAAATATGAAAAAAAATTGTTTTAAAATAAACTGTATATACTACTAAGTTTAAACGGAATTATAATTCAACGTAATATTAACTTATTGATTACATATAAATTTTTTTTTTCAAAATAAAAGTACAGCTGATATGATATTCATTCATAAAATAATCAGTAATTAACTAAAAGAAAAACACAATCGGAGACAAAAAAAAACATTTAAAGTTTTTATGTTAAACTGACGAAATAGATTACGATTATTGTTAGTTTTAGACTTAGGAAATAGAGTACGATACATCTTCTTGAGTGTATGTCAGCGTTTATGTAAGTTAACTTACACTGTAATTTTATATTTTATATCCCACAAAGCTTTTTCGACGGTATTGAATTTTACCTACATACAACAGTTGTCTATTTTCGTAATTTTAGTATCTTTTGGATTTTTTTTTTTTGCATAGTCGATTTACAACGATGAATATGCTGTTTTAAATTTGATTTTTTTAAGCTTTTCTTAAATTTTGTAAGAACATTTCTGTATAATAAATTTACTTATACAATTATATTTATCAACTGTTTGATTAATCGTCAAAAATAAAAATGAAATGAGTATCTTTCCCGTTTTAAATCCACACTCTAAACTGACTTATGCTAGTACATAAAATTAGTTTTCTACTTTTATTGAAGTGATACCACTCTAATCCTTTTCGTCTTTAAGTAATTATATTTCGATGCAAACAACATCATTTGTGGATTTAAAGTTGCTTTTAATCGGGGATAAACGTTATGAGAGGTGTAATTCTACAACTCATTTACGTGGTTTCACGACTATTAGTTGAATTATTTATTGTTTTATCGAAATAATATTTTCATTGAATTCAATTTTTAAAATTTTAACTAAATCTAAAAAAGTTTTAAAAAATTATTAAAAAAAACAACTACGTAGAGCAGTCGATTAATCTTATTTTTTTTGGTTATTTTTGAATTTGACAAATCGTAGCTACAAATTCCGAGACGCTTAATAATAGCACTGTAATGAACAATTTTCTTTATTAAAAAAAACTTAACATCTAACCAATATGATATTAATATAGTGCAAAAACTATAAGTAAATAATATTAAATAACATTTTTCAGCACATACTGACCTTAAAACGTCTTTAGAGATTTCACACTAAACTCGGCTCCGTTTCTGATTTGGAAATTTCAGCTGCAATTTAAAAAGTAATATGTATTTGTTAATATCTTACACTACAAATAGATGTACACGTTAAAATAAAACGATTCAATTCTCTACCATTAATATATTCATCTAAAATTACATACACATTAAATGATTAAATGCAATTACATGCAAACTGAACTTGAAAATTAGGTAAACGTATTACCGATTTAAGGTTGATGTAAAGCGAAGACAGAGAATGTAAAAGCGGAAATTTTTTCTTTGTTTTTTTGCTTTCGTTATAAGGAAAAATGAGGTATAGTTGCTCATGTATTTATAGAAAACATAGGTCCATTCTACAAATAAAAAAATTTATTTTGTGTCTATCTTAAAAAGAACGGCATACGCATATCTTTTAGAGTAATAGACGATACGCATGAAGAGTATAGGACAGGAATACATGCATGGTAGTACAACTGTCCGGAAGATATTTATTTGCAGCTCTAAAATCAGAAGACTTTAATGCAAACTTAGCCCTTCATCAACGCAAAAAGCTACCAAAGTTGGCTGGTGTGAGTGGTAAGGGCTCTCATCTCTTAAACAAGTGGTCAGGGGTTCGATTCCTGACTCTTGCGAATGAAAAAGCCAAACTTGGGAGGGGTCAACCCATTAAATTGCCTTCAGTACCCCGAAGGAGATTGCCCCAGCTGTCGGTAGGGGATACTCCTGGTCAACACCAAAAATCAACGCAAAAAGCCAACCATGCAGAAGAAGACAATAGTTGTAGGGCACCCACAACTCATAAATTAGTAAAAAAATCGCTGAATAATAAATGGACTGTTGCTAGTAGTCTTTTTTGTCTATGCTAGATGATGTGCATAGTAGTCGTTATTTTTAAGTGTGTGGACTATGGAGGTTGTGTTGGTGAACTCTGTTTTTGATAATTTCTTTCAGTGCGTCTTGCTTCAGACGACTATTTTCCGTCTTAAATAAGATGGATAACACGTTGTCATTCTACAATAAAAATTTTTTATTTTATGGCAACATGTTTACATTCTTTTTCACATCATTTTCAGGGTAAAAAGTGACATCTCTAGTTAAAAAATTTTGTAGATTCAATGGTTACATTTTCTTAAAAAATGGCAATCTTTTTATCCGTCTTATTTCAAACGGGAAAACAGCCCATATGAAATAAAAATTTGCGAATTTCTTTACCTTTTCTTTATGGGTTGGTCATTTCTATACGTTAATTACTAATCAATTGATTTAATTTTTAGGGTCCATAAATCTTTATACCAAAAGTAAGTGTAAAGAATAATTTAAAAGAAGTACATACATTTTAGTTAATAGATTTATTCTTATTTATTTCTTCAATAACTCTCCCTTGTGACAAATATATCCGTCACAAGCTTGTGATGGTTCAAGCTTGTGACAGGTCAAGTATTACCCGTCGCAAACTTTCGACAGGTATGTCTTACAAAAAAACGAAATTTTTTGTATGGAGATTTAGATGTAGTAAAGACAATGAAGTATAGCATTAAAAATAGGATTGTGTTATAAAAATACGTAAAAGACTAAATACTTCAACGAATTTGCATGTACATTCGGCAAAATGTATAAGACAGTTTATGTATACTATACGGACAAAATGTATAACGTGGAGGATACATATGATACAAGAACACGAAAGGAGGAAGCCTAATGATTAGCATTTTTTAAAGCTAAAAAAAAGGACATTTAGTTGTAAACCATATTTAACAACGGTTTTCGACAGCTCAATACGTAAAAGAAACAACATAGCATTTTCTTTTTATAACAACATCGATCATCGTATACGTAAAATTTTGAATTACCTAAAACTATATGTAAACTGTACCCAAAAAGAAAGAAATAGCATTTGATTTTTCGTTGTGTGATCATCAAACACTTGATAAGCATATTTGTAAAATAAATTACGGAAAAAAAAATCAATAAGTACTAAACACCGAAACTCATATAAACTTATAAGCACAATGTTCTCTACTCCCAAAAAAACTCTACTTGAAACAAAAATTCAGGAAATAGATTTTGATTACCTCACCTAATGTTTATCTTTTTTTGTTCGATTCAAAGGTAAATGTGTGTATCGGCAATCCGTCGAATCGAAAGAAACCAAATAAGCAATCCGGATCTTGTATAGTGATTGAAGTTGAATAATGTTGAAAATAAATGACAAAGTAAACTATCAACTAAAATGATAGAAACATAGAAAATGAAAAAAAAAAGAATGAAATGGTAAGTACTAATGATTGGAATAGATGAATGAAATAATATGGTGTCAATCAAATAATATGGTAATTAATTTCGGTTGATAGTGTTAATGAATTACTTCTGATGGAGGTAAGATGACGATGACGATGCGGAGCACAAGAAAGACGAAAGACATGAAGATGCATACAGAGAGTAGAAATCATATAAAAAAATTGAAGAATGGCAAAGCCGTAAATAGTGACGTAATATAAGGACTCAAGCGCACTCAAATAGTCATGTCATGGTACTATCCTCTTTTATAATAAGTTATAAAAAAAATCGGAATTACTTTTTCACATACGGATTTTACTCTTCCACATACACTCCTTCATTAACTTTCCATATCATACCTTTTTTTCCCTAAATCTAAACAAATTACTCTTGTATGTACCTTTTTCCTTAGAATCGAATCTAATTGCTCTAAAAACTCGAATAATGGATCATAATTTTCCAATTAGTATAGTAATTTTTCTCCCACAATGTTGAAATTATTAGGGTTTATCAATTAGTTAAATTAATGTGTTTAGTTGTTTATCAATTATTATCGATTAGGGTTAATGGACCGGTGGTGAACCGGTGGTGTGTTAGTGGAAGGCATGGTGGTTAATTCTTCGGCGACTGATACTATCCACTAACATGGATGATAGATATTGAATTGATTTTAATGATAAAAAACACTCATCTCATGATTGATTTCTAAGCATTACGTTGTGAGTTGCAGTATACTCGAATCGTCTCCTCATCTAATGTAAATGTGTAATTAATTATTTGATCACTATACTCCTTGCGTTCAATGGATTTTGATGCCATAATACTGTAACTCTGCAAGTTTTCACTTGCAACACTATGAACCAAGGCCAACCGCTACAAATGATGTCGTAGCCGGGCTAAATTGGAGTAAGGTCAGACGGAACACAGTTGATCGGAGTAAGGTCAAACGGAGTGGGTTGCCGAAGGGAGATAAAAAAAATCAATTGGGTGAAGGAGGAAAAAAATAAGAAGGGTAAAATTGTAAAAGATGTATGTGAAAGAGTAAATTCGTATGTGAAAAAGTACACCCCATTTTTTTGGAGCATTTAAGTATACTGCAACGGAGTGTCAGACGCCATGTTTTCTTTCATAAAAATAATTTCCTTAAAGATTTTAGTCTTCGCGTCAGCAACATGATCATCTCCCTCGAAAAGTATCTTACACGGTATTGCCTCCTCATCCTCGACCCATTGATGAAGTATCGAGAATCTATTTTCATCGGTCTTGTCCAACCAGTCTCCAAATTTTTGGAACAACAACCTCACCAGATTCTCTGGTTATACAACATGTCAGTATTTGGTTATTTCATGTTTTTACTATTTGATTGTAACTCTATTTGTAGAGAGTTGACTAAATTAATTTTAAGAATTGTGGTAAATTGATCAGATTTTATGATTTAGATCAAGTGAATCTAGATCGAGATCGGTAGGTACTAGGTCAGTTAATATTCGCACTAACTTAAAATAGGTAAAACAGAATCGTAGGAAAAAAGCAAAATGTCTCCAGAGTCAAGACTAGTAATAAGTTTGTCCCATCAATCCAAATGAGGTGTTATTTGACCCGTATTAAATAAGAGACCATCTGAGTTATATGTATTCACCTGAGCAGTCGGTGGAGGCATAATGAAAAGGGGTTGATGATCGGCTAAATCGCACACCTATCAAAGATAAACCACTGGCCTAAACTAATGTAGTAGAGGAAGTCGGATCGTATCCACATGGAGACAAACGTGTTCTATATGCTAATTATAAGTCCGTCTAAGTAAAAAAAAAGGGGTTTGATTTGTTTGAATACTAAACTAAAGTGGCGAAAAGTAAAGAAATCAAGTGTAGAAATCGAGTCTAAAAGTATAAGGGAAGACAACTAGGATTGTCGGTTCACCATGGTCTAATAACGGTTAAAGGTAGGGTCAAAGATTAGTCTAATTATGGCTTGAAGGGTAGTGATAAGATCCTTTCGGTCCACTAATCACCCTAGAAACTTTCTAATATGCTCTCGCTCTATTTAAAGTATTCTATTGTTCATAGCAGATCTCACTCTTTCCAATCTCTCGATATAGGTCGGAAGCCACCAGATTAAATAATTAGCCGCATGCATTTAACTAATTAAATAAGAATTAATTGCTACGATTAACAATTCAGACATACAATTATTCCAGATCTAATATCCTAATTAAATACCGGCATGCAACCATGGATCCCCTAAATCCTGGCACGAAGAAATTACCTACTCATGATCGAATTAATGAAATTAACAACAATAATGATAACTAAATTAAACATGATAAGAAGATAGAAACAATAATCAAGCATACGATAAAAGCAAGACAAGGAAGAGTAAAACGAATAAGAGAAAATAATAATTGAAAAACGAAAGGTGAATTAAATTACCGAATGAAAGAGGAATGACTACAAGTTCTCAAATCCGAATCCCAAAGCAAAGTAACGTGTAAAAGTGTTTTAACAGTATATGAAAGATACCCTAATAATATTCTCCGATTTTCTCTATATAACAATAGCTGAGATTTATTAACTAAACAACTAATGGGCCGATTTAACTGATTTAGTAAACACGGTCTGATAAGTAAAAATGGTCGATCGACCACACAAACCAGTCGATCGACCACATCTTCGGGCAAAACCAGTCGATCGACCAAAGCAAGAAGTCGATCGACTTTTGCCAGTAAGCAGCAGCGTTCAGCATCTTCCTCATACACTTCCATGCAGCCTCACACATTCCAAGACGATCGTTTCCGAGCTCAAGCTTCACTAGTATCCAAAGTGCGACTCCGAGGACGGGTTTTGGCTCATTCTACACCACTTGGGTCAACAACCTACATGAAACATAGTATGACCCAAAGTAACCGAAACAAAGGAGAATAGTAGATTACGCTACTCAAAATGGCATAGAAATGCGTGCAAAATGGCAAGATAAAACATATAAATGAAGCACGCATCAAACCTCCCCATACCAAACCCTTGCCTATTCCGAAGCAAGCAACGACTAAAGATAAAAACAACTAATGGAACGGTAGACAATCTCAGAGCTAACTATGCTTCATACGCCCAAACCAATTTTAATGCAAGCAGCCAAAACTAATGTGCAAAATCAATTGCAAACGAGTTATACGTATGAAACAACTTACTAAACCTTCAACTTTGCAAGACTCATGTATATTGGACTCTCACGGGTCGCTCATCACTCGTTAAAGAACATGGTGAGTATATAATGTAAGATATAAAGAAATATAGTCACTCACCTAACTGCAACCTATAAGAACATGCATGCAATCTAACATGATAGTTATCTCTACCGACCGTACATATGCATTCCAACCAAACAGGACCAAGTCACATGCCGAGGACTTACAAATATGGTAAAGTGAGGTAATTGGGTAAAAAGGGGCAAAATATTTTTGGAAGTGTGGAGATAAGAGTCAACCTAGTATCAAACGGAACCAAAAAGTAAACTCATCCGCCTCATAAACCCACCTTAAAAGAATAAAATAATGCCAATGCGGCAAAACTCACTCATTCCAATAAAACACGACTCCCCGTAATATATAAAGACAATATGGGAGTGAAAATCAACACAATTTCTTCTCTTTTTCTCCTTTTTCAGCCGTTTTTTCTTTTCTTTTTCTTTTTCAATTTGATCTCTTTTTTTTTTCTTGCTGATTTTTCAACTCTTTTTTTTTTGAATTTGATTTTTTTTTCTCGGCTCAATTCAATCCTCTTCTCATTATCCAATGCAAGTACCAAACTGACGGATAACACATTCCCACAATTAACAGAATAAACTAGCTTGACTAGGGTAGGCTACTTTAGGATTGTAGTTAACATTTGGGTCAAAACAAGTCAATTTGGCTAATGTGAAGCTCAAGGGTAGAATAAGAAGAAAAAGGATGCCTCTCCACATGTGACATCGCCACTAACCCGAATGCATACAGGTACTAAGAGAAAAAAATCATGTTTATGCAAATTGATGTTACATGTCTTATAAGGAGTACTACTCTCATCCTAGACTGAAACTGATCATGAATGTCATCAATTTATTAAGCTCTATACCTCATAAATTTTGAGTAGTTTGCCGATATTAAGTCAAGTCTATTCGTTTAGAAAACTTGATCACAAACTCGTAGATTATGCAACAACCGTACAAGTATGGCAAAGCAAGGCTTAGGCGAAAAATAAAGCACAGAAGCAATTTCATCATTGTTATCTAACCGTTCCGACTCGACCTAATATGCAAAAGAAAACATGTTTTTGTATTTTTTTCAATTTTTCAATTTTTTTTTGATTTTTTTTTAGTAGTGGAAAAAAGAAAAACAATGCATACGGAAATGCAATAAACATGTAAACAAAAATGCAACAAAAATGCAAATGGATGCAAATAGACAGATGCATACCCTCTCAAACTAAATCACACAATGGCCTCATTGTGTTCAGCAAACACCAGCAGCATCAAAATATATGGGAGAAGGGGTACATAAAACGAAATGAAATACAAGTAAAGCAGAAAAGAAAAAGAACTCACAAAATGGGGCACAAAAGACCTCCCCAAACCAGCCAACAACAAGGGGAGGTCGTAGCCAGCTGCTACTAGTCATCGCCCTCCTCATAGTTGTCGTCCGCCTCCTCCCTCGCTCAGGAGCGTGAAGCAAGCTCGGCACGGTACCTCACCTTTACCTCAGTTGTGTCCTCCGTAGTCCAAGTTGTGGTCCAGGCTGAGTGATACTGTCGTTTCGTACCAAAAATAAAATACCTAGATACTACTAACAGAAGTCAGCGGTAAGTAGGGTCGATCTCCACAGGGAGGCGGTTTACTATCTACTTGTCTATTCTATCTGTCTAATGTCACTAATGGGGGTTTGAAATGTTTTGATTAAACTAAGAGGCTAAGGCGAGAGGAATAAAGATGCGAGGAATTAACAGTAAGAGGAGGGAAATATGCTAGGAGTCGGTCTACCGTGGCAGCTACACTATCGGGTTTACTGAGACGATTAAACTATTGATAAGAAGAGCTATGGTCGTCACCTTTCGGTCCTTAAACCGCCCTAGGGTCTCCTAACTTAGCTTTCGCCCTAATTAGGTATCACCTATTGTAATTAAGCAAGCCTTCCCTTCCAATCTTTCGATCCAGGTCGGGGTTAACTAGATAAATTGGTCTCTTGCATGCATTCATTCGACCTGATAACAATTAAATTGCCTAATACAATTCTTATCGCAAAGCTAATCTATTCAAGTCAATTAAAACATGCTATTACCACGGCTTCCCTAATCCTAACATACTACGGAGGATTAGCTAGACATGGAAATAAGGGAAACAAGAATAAAAGAAATAAGAACAATAAACATTAAATTAAAAAGAGAGAAGGGAAGAAAGAATTACTAAATTAAAAGATCCGGAAATGAAGAACAAAAGCGGTAGTAACAATGATAGAGCAAAAGTAACGTCTGACAGTGTGTCAGATGAAAAAGGGAGAGGGTTTACAATGACGTCCTACTATCCTATTTATAAGAAAAATAGGATTTATTAAACCTAATTGACGGAAATAAGCTAAAAAGCCCAAACCCATAGCGAATCCACTCGATCGAGTGATTTAAAACCACTCGATCGAGTAACTAAAGCTTAAACCACTCGATCGAGTAGAAAATCTACTCGATCGAGTAAATCAATAAATGCCACTACTCGATCGAGTAGAAAAAGGGCTCGATCGAGCAAAATTCTACTCGATCGAGTACTTTCCAGCAACAGTTTCCTGCTTTGCGCGCTGAACTTCAAACGGCTGCCATTTTTTCGTTACTTGGGCAAACAGGGTGATTCCAGTGGCGTTGGAAAGCTAAGAGGACAAGCTTTCATTTCCAATTGGAATCACCTGAATATCTGTTGTAGAACTCGAGATATAGCTCTTCAAAGTAGGCACTAGCAATTTCAAGTTCTTCCTTTGCTCGCCTAGCTATCTTTCTTCTTTGCGCATCTCAAAATAGCTACATTCCCGCTCCAAATTGACTTTTTCGATTGACTTTTTCGAACTCTGGGCATTTGATTTTCCGTCGATCGACCACTATTATCACTCGATCGACTTTTTCGCTAGTTCTGCATTTAAAATTTGGTCGATCGACTATGTAGTTTAGTCGATCGACTTTTTTTTTACCTGAATAGCAGCGTGTTTCCTTCATTTTGACCGTCCACAATAGGCAGAGGCGCACGCAAAAACTGCAAGAACACTTGGTGATAGAACTAAAGTAATAAAAAGCAATAAAAGCACACACACACGCGCGAATTAAAGAGTTTTTTAAAAAAAGCGTGCAATCCGGATTGCCTCTCGAGCAGCGCCGGTTTTTAAGGTCCCGCTCGACCTGCTCCCGGAGAGTCCGATTGGGGCGGATTTTTTTTTCAAATTTATTATCTCGACGAGATATACGCGTTTAACTCATTAAACCAAGATAATTTTGAGGCAAAGTACCGTGAAAAAACGAAAAAAGAAAAAGAAAAAAAGGGGTGCAACACGAGGCTTTCCCAGGGGGTCACCCATCCTAGTACTACTCTCACCCAAGCACGCTTAACTGCGGAGTACTGATGGGATCTGGTGCATTAGTGCTGGTATGATCGCACCCATACACTTTCCTCACAAATTTCATTATATTACCTCATCTCTAGCCTTTTATCAACATAAAACAAGTATTCAATATCCTGTCACATCCCCGTGTCTCCGAACGGTCGTAACTTGCTCCCGCAGAGCCCGATTGGGGCGGATTTTTTTTTCAAATTTATTATTTTTTTTCAAATTTATTATCTCGACGAGATCTACGCGTTTAACTCCTTAAACCAAGAGAACTTGGAGGCAAAGTACCGTGAAAATACGAAAAGAGGAAAAAAAAAAGGGGTGCAACACGAGGCCTTCCCAGGAGGTCACCCATCCTAGTACTACTCTCGCCCAAGCACGCTTAACTGGGGAGTTCTGATGGGATCTGGTGCATTACTGCTAGAATGATCGCACCCATACACTTTCCTCAGAAATTTCATTATATTACCTCATCTCTAGCCTTTTTTCAACATAAAACAAGTTTTCAATATCCCGTCACATCCTCGTGTCTCCGAACAGTCGTAATTTGCTCCCGGAGAGTCCGATTGGAGCGGATTTTTTTTTTCAAATTTATTATCTCGACGAGATCTACGCGTTTAACTCATTAAACCAAAAGAATTTGGAGGCAAAGTACCGTGAAAAAACGAAAAAAAAAGAAAAAAAGGGGTGCAACACGAGGCCTTCCCAGGAGGTCACCCATCCTAGTACTACTCTCGCCCAAGCACGCTTATCTGCGGAGTTCTGATGGTATCCGGTGCATTAGTGCTGGAATGATCGCACCCATGCACTTTCCTCACAAATTTCATTATATTTCCTCATCTCTAGACTTTTTTCAACATAAAACAAGTTTTCAATATCCCGTCACATTCCCGTGTCTCCGAACGGTCTTAACTTGCTCCCGGAGAGTCCGATTGGGGCGGATTTTTTTTTTCAAATTTAATATCTCGACGAGATCTACGCGTTTAACTCATTAAACCAAGAGAATTTGGAGGCAAAGTTTCGTGAAAAAACGAAAAAAAGTAAAAAAGAAAAAAAGGGGTGCAACACGAGGCCTTCCCAGGAGGTCACCCATCCTAGTACTACTCTCGCCCATGCACGATTAACTGCGAAGTTCTGATGGGATCCGTTGCATTAGTGCTGGTATGATCGCACCCATGCACTTTCCTCACAAATTTCATTATATTACCTCATCTCTAGCCTTTTTTCAACATAAAACATGTTTTCAATATCCCGTCACGTCCTCGTGTCTCCGAACGGTCATAACTTGCTCCCGGAGAGTCCGATTGGGGTTTTTTTTTTTTTTTAAATTTATTATCTCGACGAGATCGATCTACGCGTTTAACTCATTAAACCAAGATAATTTGGAGGCAAAGTACCGTGAAAAAAAGAAAAAAAGGATTGCAACACGAGGCCTTCCCAGGAGATCACCCATCCTAGTTCTACTCTCGCCCAAGCACGCTTAACTGCGGAGTTCTGATGGGATCCGGTGCATTAGTGCTGGTATGATCGCACCCATATACTTTCCTCACAAATTTCATTATATTACCTCATCTCTAGCCTTTTATCAACATAAAACAAGTATTCAATATCCTGTCACATCCCCGTGTCTCCGAACGGTCGTAACTTGCTCCCGCAGAGCCCGATTGGGGCGGATTTTTTTTTCAAATTTATTATTTTTTTTTCAAATTTATTATCTCGACGAGATCTACGCGTTTAACTCCTTAAACCAAGAGAACTTGGATGCAAAGTACCGTGAAAATACGAAAAGAGGAAAAAAAAAGGGGTGCAACACGAGGCCTTCCCAGGAGGTCACCCATCCTAGTACTACTCTCGCCCAAGCACGCTTAACTGGGGAGTTCTGATGGGATCTGGTGCATTACTGCTGAAATGATCACACCCATACACTTTCCTCAGAAATTTCATTATATTACCTCATCTCTAGCCTTTTTTCAACATAAAACAAGTTTTCAATATCCCGTCACATCCTCGTGTCTCCGAACAGTCGTAATTTGCTCCCGGAGAGTCCGATTGGGGCGGATTTTTTTTTTCAAATTTATTATCTCGACGAGATCTACGCGTTTAACTCATTAAACCAAAAGAATTTGGAGGCAAAGTACCGTGAAAAAACGAAAAAAAATGAAAAAAAGGGGTGCAACACGAGGCCTTCCCAGGAGGTCACCCATCCTAGTACTACTCTCGCCCAAGCACGCTTATCTGCGGAGTTCTGATGGTATCCGGTGCATTAGTCTTTGGAATGATCGCACCCATGCACTTTCCTCACAAATTTCATTATATTTCCTCATCTCTAGACTTTTTTCAACATAAAACAAGTTTTCAATAACCCGTCACATCCCCGTGTCTCCGAACGGTCTTAACTTGCTCCCGGAGAGTCCGATTGGGGCGGATTGTTTTTTCAAATTTATTATCTCGACGAGATCTACGCGTTTAACTCATTAAACCAAGAGAATTTGGAGGCAAAGTTTCGTGAAAAAAACGAAAAAAAGAAAAAAAAGAAAAAAAAAGGGGTGCAACCCGAGGCCTTCCCAGGAGGTCACACATCCTAGTACTACTCTCGCCCATGCACGCTTAACTGCGGAGTTCTGATGGGATCCGTTGCATTAGTGCTGGTACGATCGCACCCATATACTTTCCTCACAAATTTCATTATATTACCTCATCTCTAGCCTTTTTTCAACATAAAACAAGTTTTCAATATCCCGTCACGTCCCCCGTCTCTCCGAACAATCGAATTTGCTCCGGAGAGTCCGATTGGGGCGGATTTTTTTTTCAAATTTATTAGCTCGACGAGATCTGTGCGTTTAAATCATTAAACCAAGAGAATTTGGAGGCAAAGTACCGTGAAAAAACGAAAAAAAGAAAAAAAGGGGTGCAACACGAGGCCTTCCCAGGAGGTCACCCGTCCAAGTACTACTCTCGCCCATGCACGCTTAACTGCGGAGTTCTGTTGGGATCCGGTGCATTAGTGCTGGTATGATCGCACCCATATACTTTTCTCACAAATTTCATTATATTACCTCATCTCTAGCCTTTTTTCAACATAAAACAAGTTTTCAATATCCCGTCACGTCCCCGTCTCTCCGAACGGTCGTAACTTGCTCCCGGAGAGTCCGATTGGGGCGGATTTTTTTTTCAAATTTATTAGCTCGACGAGATCTACGCGTTTAAATCATTAAACCAAGAGAATTTGGAGGCAAAGTACCGTGAAAAAACGAAAAAAAGAAAAAATGGGGTGCAACACGAGGCCTTCCCAGGAGGTCATCCATCCTAGTACTACTCTCGCCCAAGCACGCTTAACTGCGGAGTTCTGATGGGATCCGGTGCATTAGTGATGGTATGATCGCACCCATATACTTTCCTCACAAATTTCATTATATTACCTCATCTCTAGCCTTTTTTCAACATAAAACAAGTTTTCAATATCCCGTCACGTCCCCGTCTCTCCGAACGGTCGTAACTTGCTCCCGGAGAGTCCGATTAGGGCGGATTTCTTTTTCAAATTTATTAGCTCGACGAGATCTACGCGTTTAAATAATTAAACCAAGAGAATTTGGAGGCAAAGTACCGTGAAAAAACGAAAAAAAGAAAAAAAGGAGTGCAACACGAGGCATTCCCAGGAGGTCACCCATCCTAGTACTACTCTCGCCCAAGCACGCTTAACTGCGGAGTTCTGATGGGATCCGGTGCACTAGTGCTGGTATGATCGCACCCATATACTTTCCTCACAAATTTCATTATATTACCTCATCTCTAGCCTTTTTTCAACATAAAACAAGTTTTCAATATCCCGTCACGTCCCCGTCTCTCCGAACGGTCGTAACTTGCTCCCGGAGAGTCCGATTGGTGCGGATTTTTTTTTCAAATTTATTAGCTCGACGAGATCTACGCGTTTAAATCATTAAACCAAGAGAATTTGGAGGCAAAGTACCGTGATAAAACGAAAAAAAGAAAAAATAGGGGTGCAACACAAGGCCTTCCCAGGAGGTCACCCATCCTAGTACTACTCTCGCCCAAGCACGCTTAACTGCGGTGTTTTGATGGGATCCGGTGCATTAGTGCTGGTATGATCGCACCCATATAGTTTCCTCACAAATTTCATTATATTACCTCATCTCTAGCTTTTTTTAAACATAAAACAAGTTTTCAATATCTCGTCACGTCCCCGTCTCTCCGAACGTCGAATTTGCTCCCGAGAGTCCGATTGGGGCGGATTTTTTTTTCAAATTTATTAGCTCGACGAGATCTACGCGTTTAAATCATTAAACCAAGAGAATTTGGAGGCAAAGTACCGTGAAAAAAAGAAAAAAAGAAAAAAAAAAGGGGTGCAACACGAGGCCTTCCGAGGAGGTCACCCATCCTAGTACTACTCTCGCCCAAGCACGCTTAACTGCGGAGTTCTGATGGGATCCGGTGCATTAGTGCTGGTATGATCGCACCCATATACTTTCCTCACAAATTTCATTATATTACCTCATCTCTAGCCTTTTTTCAACATAAAACAAGTTTTCAATATCCCGTCACGTCCCCGTCTCTCCGAACGGTCGTAACTTGCTCCCGGAGAGTCCGATTGGGGCGGATTTTTTTATCAAATTTATTAGCTCGACGAGATCTACGCGTTTAAATAATTAAACCAAGAGAATTTGGAGGCAAAGTACCGTGAAAAAACGAAAAAAAGAAAAAAAGGAGTGCAACACGAGGCCTTCCCAGGAGGTCACCCATCCTAGTACTACTCTCGCCCAAGCACGCTTAATCATGGAGTTCGATGGGATCCGGTGCACTAGTGCTGGTATGATCGCACCCATATACTTTCCTCACAAATTTCATTATATTACCTCATCTCTAGCCTTTTTTCAACATAAAACAAGTTTTCAATATCCCGTCACGTCCCCGTCTCTCCGAACGGTCGAATTTGCTCCTGGGAGAGTCCGATTGGGGCGGATTTTTTTTTCAAATTTATTAGCTCGACGAGATCTACGCGTTTAAATCATTAAACCAAGAGAATTTGGAGGCAAAGTACCGTGAAAAAACGAAAAAAAGAAAAAATAGGGGTGCAACACGAGGCCTTCCCAGGAGGTCACCCATCCTAGTACTACTCTCGCCCAAGCACGCTTAATCTGCGGAGTTCGATGGGATCCGGTGCATTAGTGCTGGTATGATCGCACCCATATAGTTTCCTCACAAATTTCATTATATTACCTCATCTCTAGCTTTTTTTAAACATAAAACAAGTTTTCAATATCTCGTCACGTCCCCGTCTCTCCGAACGGTCGTAACTTGCTCCCGGAGAGTCCGATTGGGGCGGATTTTTTTTTCAAATTTATTAGCTCGACGAGATCTACGCGTTTAAATCATTAAACCAAGAGAATTTGGAGGCAAAGTACCGTGAAAAAAAGAAAAAAAGAAAAAAAGGATTGCAACACGAGGCCTTCCCAGGAGATCACCCATCCTAGTTCTACTCTCGCCCAAGCACGCTTAATCATGCGAGTTCGATGGGATCCGGTGCATTAGTGCTGGTATGATCGCACCCATATACTTTCCTCACAAATTTCATTATATTACCTCATCTCTAGCCTTTTATCAACATAAAACAAGTATTCAATATCCTGTCACATCCCCGTGTCTCCGAACGGTCGTAACTTGCTCCCGCAGAGCCCGATTGGGGCGGATTTTTTTTTCAAATTTATTATTTTTTTTTTCAAATTTATTATCTCGACGAGATCTACGCGTTTAACTCCTTAAACCAAGAGAACTTGGAGGCAAAGTACCGTGAAAATACGAAAAGAGGAAAAAAAAAGGGGTGCAACACGAGGCCTTCCCAGGAGGTCACCCATCCTAGTACTACTCTCGCCCAAGCACGCTTAACTGGGGAGTTCTGATGGGATCTGGTGCATTACTGCTGGAATGATCGCACCCATACACTTTCCTCAGAAATTTCATTATATTACCTCTTCTCTAGCCTTTTTTCAACATAAAACAAGTTTTCAATATCCCGTCACATCCTCGTGTCTCCGAACAGTCGTAATTTGCTCCCGGAGAGTCCGATTGGGGCGGATTTTTTTTTTCAAATTTATTATCTCGACGAGATCTACGCGTTTAACTCATTAAACCAAAAGAATTTGGAGGCAAAGTACCGTGAAAAAACGAAAAAAATGAAAAAAAGGGGTGCAACACGAGGCCTTCCCAGGAGGTCACCCATCCTAGTACTACTCTCGCCCAAGCACGCTTATCTGCGGAGTTCTGATGGTATCCGGTGCATTAGTGCTGGAATGATCGCACCCATGCACTTTCCTCACAAATTTCATTATATTTCCTCATCTCTAGACTTTTTTCAACATAAAACAAGTTTTCAATAACCCGTCACATCCCCGTGTCTCCGAACGGTCTTAACTTGCTCCCAGAGAGTCCGATTGGGGCGGATTTTTTTTTCAAATTTATTATCTCGACGAGATCTACGCGTTTAACTCATTAAACCAAGAGAATTTGGAGGCAAAGTTTCGTGAAAAAAACGAAAAAAAGAAAAAAAAGAAAAAAAAAAGGGGTGCAACACGAGGCCTTCCCAGGAAGTCACCCATCCTAGTACTACTCTCGCCCATGCACGCTTAACTGCGGAGTTCTGTTGGGATCCGGTGCATTAGTGCTGGTATGATCGCACCCATATACTTGCCTCACAAATTTCATTATATTACCTCATCTCTAGCCTTTTTTCAACATAAAACAAGTTTTCAATATCCCGTCACGTCCCCGTCTCTCCGAACGGTCGTAACTTGCTCCCGGAGAGTCCGATTGGGGCGGATTTTTTTTTCAAATTTATTAGCTCGACGAGATCTGTGCGTTTAAATCATTAAACCAAGAGAATTTGGAGGCAAAGTACCGTGAAAAAACGAATAAAAGAAAAAAAGGGGTGCAACACGAGGCCTTCCCGAGAGGTCATCCATCCTAGTACTACTCTCGCCCAAGCACGCTTAATCGCGGGAGTTCGATGGGATCCGGTGCATTAGTGCTGGTATGATCGCACCCATATACTTTCCTCACAAATTTCATTATATTACCTCATCTCTAGCCTTTTTTCAACATAAAACAAGTTTTCAATATCCCGTCACGTCCCCGTCTCTCCGAACGGTCGTAACTTGCTCCCGGAGAGTCCGATTAGGGCGGATTTCTTTTTCAAATTTATTAGCTCGACGAGATCTACGCGTTTAAATAATTAAACCAAGAGAATTTGGAGGCAAAGTACCGTGAAAAAAAAGAAAAAAAAAGGAGTGCAACACGAGGCCTTCCCAGGAGGTCACCCATCCTAGTACTACTCTCGCCCAAGCACGCTTAATCATGAGTTCGATGGGATCCGGTGCACTAGTGCTGGTATGATCGGACCCATATACTTTCCTCACAAATTTCATTATATTACCTCATCTCTAGCCTTTTTTCAACATAAAACAAGTTTTCAATATCCCGTCACGTCCCCGTCTCTCGAAACGGTCGTAACTTGCTCCCGGAGAGTCCGATTGGGGCGGATTTTTTTTTCAAATTTATTAGCTCGACGAGATCTACACGTTTAAATCATTAAACCAAGAGAATTTGGAGGCAAAGTACCGTGATAAAACGAAAAAAAGAAAAAATAGGGGTGCAACACGAGGCCTTCCCAGGAGGTCACCCATCCTAGTACTACTCTCGCCCAAGCACGCTTAACTGCGGAGTTCTGATGAGATCCGGTGCATTAGTGCTGGTATGATCGCACCCATATAGTTTCCTCACAAATTTCATTATATTACCTCATCTCTAGCTTTTTTTAAACATAAAACAAGTTTTCAATATCTCGTCACGTCCCCGTCTCTCCGAACGGTCGTAATTTGCTCCTGAGAGAGTCCGATTGGGGCGGATTTTTTTTTTTCAAATTTATTAGCTCGACGAGATCTACGCGTTTAAATCATTAAACCAAGAGAATTTGGAGGCAAAGTACTTGAAAAAAAAAAAAGAAAAAAAAAAGGGTGCAACACGAGGCCTTCCGAGGAGGTCACCCATCCTAGTACTACTCTCGCCCAAGCACGCTTAATCTGCGGAGTTCGATGGGATCCGGTGCATTAGTGCTGGTATGATCGCACCCATATACTTTCCTCACAAATTTCATTATATTACCTCATCTCTAGCCTTTTTTCAACATAAAACAAGTTTTCAATATCCCGTCACGTCCCCGTCTCTCCGAACGGTCGTAACTTGCTCCCGGAGAGTCCGATTGGGGCGGATTTTTTTTCAAATTTATTAGCTCGACGAGATCTACGCGTTTAAATAATTAAACCAAGAGAATTTGGAGGCAAAGTACCGTGAAAAAACGAAAAAAGAAAAAAGGAGTACAACACGAGGCCTTCCCAAGAGGTCACCCATCCTAGTACTACTCTCGCCCAAGCACGCTTAATCATGGAGTTCGATGGGATCCGGTGCACTAGTGCTGGTATGATCGCACCCATATACTTTCCTCACAAATTTCATTATATTACCTCATCTCTAGCCTTTTTTCAACATAAAACAAGTTTTCAATATCCCGTCACGTCCCCGTCTCTCCGAACGGCCGTAACTTGCTCCCGGAGAGTCCGATTGGGGCGGATTTTTTTTTCAAATTTATTAGCTCGACGAGATCTACGCGTTTAAATCATTAAACCAAGAGAATTTGGAGGCAAAGTACCGTGAAAAAACGAAAAAAAGGGGTGCAACACGAGGCCTTCCCAGGAGGTCACCCATCCTAGTACTACTCTCGCCCAAGCACGCTTAACTGCGGAGTTCTGATGGGATCCGGTGCATTAGTGCTGGTATGATCGCACCCATATAGTTTCCTCACAAATTTCATTATATTACCTCATCTCTAGCTTTTTTTAAACATAAAACAAGTTTTCAATATCTCGTCACGTCCCCGTCTCTCCGAACGGTCGTAACTTGCTCCCGGAGAGTCCGATTGGGGCGGATTTTTTTTCAAATTTATTAGCTCGACGAGATCTACGCGTTTAAATCATTAAACCAAGAGAATTTGGAGGCAAAGTACCGTGAAAAAAAGAAAAAAAAGAAAAAAAAATAGGGGTGCAACACGAGGCCTTCCCAGGAGGTCACCCATCCTAGTACTACTCTCGCCCAAGCACGCTTAACTGCGGAGTTCTGATGGGATCCGGTGCATTAGTGCTGGTATGATCGCACCCATATAGTTTCCTCACAAATTTCATTATATTACCTCATCTCTAGCTTTTTTTAAACATAAAACAAGTTTTCAATATCTCGTCACGTCCCCGTCTCTCCGAACGGTCGTAACTTGCTCCCGGAGAGTCCGATTGGGGCGGATTTTTTTTTCAAATTTATTAGCTCGACGAGATCTACGCGTTTAAATCATTAAACCAAGAGAATTTGGAGGCAAAGTACCGTGAAAAAAAAGGGGTGCAACACGAGGCCTTCCGAGGAGGTCACCCATCCTAGTACTACTCTCGCCCAAGCACGCTTAACTGCGGAGTTCTGATGGGATCCGGTGCATTAGTGCTGGTATGATCGCACCCATATACTTTCCTCACAAATTTCATTATATTACCTCATCTCTAGCCTTTTTTCAACATAAAACAAGTTTTCAATATCCCGTCACGTCCCCGTCTCTCCGAACGGTCGTAACTTGCTCCCGGAGAGTCCGATTGGGGCGGATTTTTTTTTCAAATTTATTAGCTCGACGAGATCTACGCGTTTAAATCATTAAACCAAGAGAATTTGGAGGCAAAGTACCGTGAAAAAACGAAAAAAAGAAAAAACGGGGTGCAACACGAGGCCTTCCCAGGAGGTCACCCATCCTAGTACTACTCTCGCCCAAGCATGCTTAATCTGCGAGTTCTGATGGGATCCGGTGCATTAGTGCTGGTATGATCGCACCCATATAGTTTCCTCACAAATTTCATTATATTACCTCATCTCTAGCTTTTTTTAAACATAAAACAAGTTTTCAATATCTCGTCACGTCCCCGTCTCTCCGAACGGTCGTAACTTGCTCCCGGAGAGTCCGATTGGGGCGGATTTTTTTTTCAAATTTATTAGCTCGACGAGATCTACGCGTTTAAATAATTAAACCAAGAGAATTTGGAGGCAAAGTACCGTGAAAAAACGAAAAAAAGAAAAAAAAAGGAGTGCAACACGAGGCCTTCCCAGGAGGTCACCCATCCTAGTACTACTCTCGCCCAAGCACGCTTGGCTGCGGAGTTCTGATGGGATCCGGTGCACTAGTGCTGGTATGATCGCACCCATATACTTTCCTCACAAATTTCATTATATTACCTCATCTCTAGCCTTTTTTCAACATAAAACAAGTTTTCAATATCCCGTCACGTCCCCGTCTCTCCGAACGGTCGTAACTTGCTCCCGGAGAGTCCGATTGGGGCGGTTTTTTTTTCAAATTTATTAGCTCGACGAGATCTACGCGTTTAAATCATTTAACCAAGAGAATTTGGAGGCAAAGTACCGTGAAAAAACGAAAAAAAGAAAAAATAGGGGTGCAACACGAGGCCTTACCAAGAGGTTACCCATCCTAGTACTACTCTCGCCCAAGCACGCTTAACTGCGGAGTTCTGATGAGATCCGGTGCATTAGTGCTGGTATGATCGCACCCATATAGTTTCCTCACAAATTTCATTATATTACCTCATCTCTAGCTTTTTTTCAACATAAAACAAGTTTTCAATATCTCGTCACGTCCCCGTCTCTCGAACGGTCAGAATTTGCTCCGGAGAGTCCGATTGGGGCGGATTTTTTTTTCAAATTTATTAGCTCGACGATATCTACGCGTTTAAATCATTAAACCAAGAGAATTTGGAGGCAAAGTACCGTGAAAAAAAGAAAAAAAGAAAAAAAAAGGGGTGCAACACGAGGCCTTCCGAGGAGGTCACCCATCCTAGTACTACTCTCGCCCAAGCACGCTTAATCATGGAGTTCGATGGGATCCGGTGCATTAGTGCTGGTTTGATCGCACCCATATACTTTCCTCACAAATTTCATTATATTACCTCATCTCTAGCCTTTTTTCAACATAAAACAAGTTTTCAATATCCCGTCACGTCCCCGTCTCTCCGAACGGTCGTAACTTGCTCCCGGAGAGTCCGATTGGGGCGGATTTTTTTTTTCAAATTTATTAGCTCGACGAGATCTACGCGTTTAAATCATTAAACCAAGAGAATTTGGGGGCAAAGTACCGTGAAAAAACGAAAAAAAGAAAAAAAAAGGGGTGCAACACGAGGCCTTCCCAGGAGGTCACCCATCCTAGTACTACTCTCGCCCATGCACGCTTAACTGCGGAGTTCTGATGGGATCCGGTGCACTAGTGCTGGTATGATCACACCCATATACTTTCCTTACAAATTTCATTATATTACCTCATCTCTAGCCTTTTTTCAACATAAAACAAGTTTTCAATATCCCGTCACGTCCCCGTCTCTCCGAACAGTCAGAACTTGCTCCCGAGAGTCCGATTGGGGCGGATTTTTTTTTCAAATTTATTAGCTTGACGAGATCTACGCGTTTAAATCATTAAACCAAGAGAATTTGGAGGCAAAGTACCGTGAAAAAACGAAAAAAAAAAAGGGGTGCAACACGAGGCCTTCCCAGGAGGTCACCCATCATAGTACTACTCTCGCCCAAGCACGCTTAATCATGGAGTTCGATGGGATCCGGTGCATTAGTGCTGGTATGATCGCACCCATATACTTTCCTCACAAATTTCATTATATTACCTCATCTCTAGCCTTTTTTCAACATAAAACAAGTTTTCAATATCCCGTCACGTCCCCGTCTCTCCGAACGGTCGTAACTTGCTCCCGGAGAGTCCGATTGGGGCGGATTTTTTTTTCAAATTTATTAGCTCGACGATATCGACGCGTTTAAATCATTAAACCAAGAGAATTTGGAGGCAAAGTACCGTGAAAAAAAGAAAAAAAGAAAAAAAAAGGGGTGCAACACGAGGCCTTCCGAGGAGGTCACCCATCCTAGTACTACTCGCCCCAAGCACGCTTAATCATGGAGTTCGATGGGATCCGGTGCATTAGTGCTGGTTTGATCGCACCCATATACTTTCCTCACAAATTTCATTATATTACCTCATCTCTAGCCTTTTTTCAACATAAAACAAGTTTTCAATATCCCGTCACGTCCCGTCTCTCCGAATCTGGTCGAACTTGCTCCCGGAGAGTCCGATTGGGGCGGATTTTTTTTTCAAATTTATTAGCTCGACGAGATCTACGCGTTTAAATCATTAAACCAAGAGAATTTGGAGGCAAAGTACCGTGAAAAAACGAAAAAAAGAAAAAAAGGGGTGCAACACGAGGCCTTTCCAGGAGGTCACCCATCCTAGTACTACTCTCGCCCATGCACGCTTAACTGCGGAGTTCTGATGGGATCCGGTGCACTAGTGCTGGTATGATCACACCCATATACTTTCCTTACAAATTTCATTATATTACCTCATCTCTAGCCTTTTTTCAACATAAAACAAGTTTTCAATATCCCGTCACGTCCCCGTCTCTCTGAACGGTCGTAACTTGCTCCCGGAGAGTCCGATTGGGGCGGATTTTTTTTTCAAATTTATTAGCTTGACGAGATCTACGCGTTTAAATCATTAAACCAAGAGAATTTGGAGGCAAAGTACCGTGAAAAAACGAAAAAGAGAAAAAAAGGGGTGCAACACGAGGCCTTCCCAGGAGGTCACCCATCCTAGTACTACTCTCGCCCATGCACGCTTAACTGCGGAGTTCTGATGGGATTCGGTGCACTAGTGCTGGTATGATCGCACCCATATACTTTCCTCACAAATTTCATTATATTACCTCATCTCTAGCCTTTTTTCAACATAAAACAGGTTTTCAATATCCCGCCACGTCCCCGTCTCTCCGAACGGTCGTAACTTGCTCCCGGAGAGTCCGATTGGGGCGGATTTTATTTTCAAATTTATTAGCTCGACGAGATCTACGCGTTTAAATCATTAAACCAAGAGATTTTGGAGGCAAAGTACCGTGAAAAAACGAAAAAAAAAAAGAAAAAATAGGGGTGCAACACGAGGCCTTCCCAGGAGGTCACCCATCCTAGTACTACTCTCGCCAAGCACGCTTAATCGGGAGTTCTGATGGGATCCGGTGCATTAGTGCTGGTATGATCGCACCCATATACTTTCCTCACAAATTTCATTATATTACCTCATCTCTAGCCTTTTTTCAACATAAAACAAGTTTTCAATATCCTGTCACGTCCCCGTCTCTCCGAACGGTCGTAACTTGCTCCCGGAGAGTCCGATTGGGGCGGATTTTTTTTTCAAATTTATTAGCTCGACGAGATCTACGCGTTTAAATCATTTAACCAAGAGAATTTGGAGGCAAAGTACCGTGAAAAAAAAGAAAAAAAAAAAAAAAAGGGGGTGCAACACGAGGCCTTCCCAGGAGGTCACCCATCCTAGTACTACTCTCGCCAAGCACGCTTAATCGTGGGAGTTCGATGGGATCCGGTGCACTAATGCTGGTATGATCACACCCATATACTTTCCTCACAAATTTCATTATATTACCTCATCTCTAGCCTTTTTTCAACATAAAACAAGTTTTCAATATCCCGTCACGTCCCCGTCTCTCCGAACGGTCGTAACTTGCTCCCGGAGAGTCCGATTGGGGCGGATTTTTTTTTCAAATTTATTAGCTCGACGAGATCTACGCGTTTAAATCATTAAACCAAGAGAATTTGGAGGCAAATTACCGTGAAAAACGAAAAAAGAAAAAAAGGGTGCAACACGAGGCCATCCCAGAGGTCACCCATCCTAGTGCTACTCGCCCAAGCACGCTTAATCGCGGAGTTCGATGGGATCCGGTGCATTAGTGCTGGTATGATCGCACCCATATACTTTCCTCACAAATTTCATTATATTACCTCATCTCTAGCCTTTTTTCAACATGAAACAAGTTTTCAATATCCCGTCACGTCCCCGTCTCTCCGAACGGGCCGAACTTGCCCCGGAGAGTCCGATTGGGGCGGATTTTTTTCAAATTTATTAGCTCGACGAGATCTACGCGTTTAAATCATTAAACCAAGAGAATTTGGAGGCAAAGTACCGTGAAAAAACGAAAAAAAGGGGTGCAACACGAGGCCTTCCCAGGAGGTCACCCATCCTAGTACTACTCTCGCCCAAGCACGCTTAATCATGGAGTTCGATGGGATCCGGTGCATTAGTGCTGGTATGATCGCACCCATATACTTTCCTCACAAATTTCATTATATTACCTCATCTCTAGCCTTTTTTCAACATAAAACAAGTTTTCAATATCCCGTCACGTCCCCGTCTCTCCGAACGGTCGTAACTTGGCTCCCGAGAGTCCGATTGGGGCGGATTTTTTTTTTCAAATTTATTAGCTCGACGAGATCTACGCGTTTAAATCATTAAACCAAGAGAATTTGGAGGCAAAGTACCGTGAAAAAACGAAAAAAAAAGAAAAAAAAAGGGTGCAACACGAGGCCATCCCATGAGGTCACCCATCCTAGTACTACTCTCGCCCAAGCACGCTTAATTGCGGAGTTCTGATGGGATCCGGTGCATTAGTGCTGGTATGATCGCACCCATATACTTTCCTCACAAATTTCATTATATTACCTCATCTCTAGCCTTTTTTCAACATAAAACAAGTTTTCAATATCCCGTCACGTCCCCGTCTCTCCGAACGGTCGTAACTTGCTCCCGGAGAGTCCGATTGGGGCGGATTTTTTTTTCAAATTTATTAGCTCGATGAGATCTACGCGTTTAAATCATTTAACCAAGAGAATTTGGAGGCAATGTACCGTGAAAAAAACGAAAAAAAGAAAAAAAAAAAAAAAAAAGGGGTGCAACACGAGGCCTTCCCAGGAGGTCACCCATCCTAGTACTACTCTCGCCCAAGCACGCTTAATCATGAGTTCGATGGGATCCGGTGCACTAGTGCTGGTATGATCACACCCATATACTTTCCTCACAAATTTCATTATATTACCTCATCTCTAGCCTTTTTTCAACATAAAACAAGTTTTCAATATCCCGTCACGCCCCGTCTCTCCGAACGGTCGTAATTTGCTCCCGGAGAGTCCGATTGGGGCGGATTTTTTTTCAAATTTATTAGCTCGACGAGATCTACGCGTTTAAATCATTAAACCAAGAGAATTTGGAGGCAAAGTACCGTGAAAAACGAAAAAAAAAAAAAAAAAAGGTGCAACACGAGGCCATCCCAGGAGGTCACCCATCCTAGTACTACTCTCGCCCAAGCACGCTTAACTGCGGAGTTCTGATGGGATCCGGTGCATTAGTGCTGGTATGATCGCACCCATATACTTTCCTCACAAATTTCATTATATTACCTCATCTCTAGCCTTTTTTTCAACATAAAACAAGTTTTCAATATCCCGTCACGTCCCCGTCTCTCCCGAACGGCCGTAACTTTGCTCCCCTGAGAGTCCGATTGGGGCGGATTTTTTTTTCAAATTTATTAGCTCGACGAGATCTACGCGTTAAAATCATTAAACCAAGAGAATTTGGAGGCAAAGTACCGTGAAAAAACGAAAAAAAGAAAAAAAGGGGTGCAACACGAGGCCTTCCCAGGAGGTCACCCATCCTAGTACTACTCTCTCCCAAGCACGCTTAACTGCGGAGTTCTGATGGGATCCGGTGCATTAGTGCTGGTATGATCACACCCATATACTTTCCTCACAAATTTCATTATATTACCTCATCTCTAGCCTTTTTTCAACATAAAACAAGTTTTCAATATCCCGTCACGTCCCCGTCTCTCCGAACGGTCGTAACTTGCTCCCGGAGAGTCCGATTGGGGCGGATTTTTTTTTTCAAATTTATTAGCTCGACGAGATCTACGCGTTTAAATCATTAAACCAAGAGATTTTGGAGGCAAAGTACCGTGAAAAAACGAAAAAAAGAAAAAAAGGGGTGCAACACGATGCCTTCCCAGGAGGTCACCCATCCTAGTACTACTCTTGCCCAAGCACGCTTAACTGCGGAGTTCTGATGGGATCCGGTGCATTAATGCTGGTATGATCGCACCCATATACTTTCCTCACAAATTTCATTATATTACCTCATCTCTAGCCTTTTTTCAACATAAAACAAGTTTTCAATATCCCGTCACGTCCCCGTCTCTCCGAACGGTCGTAACTTGCTCCCGGAGAGTCCGATTGGGGCGGATTTTTATTTCAAATTTATTAGCTCGACGATATCTACGCGTTTAAATCATTAAACCAAGAGAATTTGGAGGCAAAGTACCGTGAAAAAACGAAAAAAAGAAAAAAAGGGGTGCAACACGAGGCCTTCCCAGGAGGTCACCCATCCTAGTACTACTCTCGCCCAAGCACGCTTAACTGCGGAGTTCTGATGGGATCCGGTGCATTAGTGCTGGTACGATCGCACCCATATACTTTCCTCACAAATTTCATTATATTACCTCATCTCTAGCCTTTTTTCAACATAAAACAAGTTTTCAATATCCCGTCACGTCCCCGTCTCTCCGAACGGTCGTAACTTGCTCTCGGAGAGTCCGATTGGGGCGGTTTTTTTTTCAAATTTATTAGCTCGACGAGATCTACGCGTTTAAATCATTTAACCAAGAGAATTTGGAGGCAAAGTACCGTGAAAAAAACGAAAAAAAGAAAAAAAAAGGGTGCAACACGAGGCCTTCCCAGGAGGTCACCCATCCTAGTACTACTCTCGCCCAAGCACGCTTAACTGCGGAGTTCTGATGGGATCCGGTGCATTAGTGCTAGTATGATCGCACCCATATACTTTCCTCACAAATTTCATTATATTACCTCATCTCTAGCCTTTTTTCAACATAAAACAAGTTTTCAATATCCCGTCACGTCCCCGTCTCTCCGAACGGTCGTAACTTGCTCCCGGAGAGTCCGATTGGGGCGGATTCTTTTTTCAAATTTATTAGCTCGACGAGATCTACGCGTTTAAATCATTTAACCAAGAGAATTTGGAGGCAATGTACCGTGAAAAAAACGAAAAAAAGAAAAAAGCGTTTAAATCATTTAACCAAGAGAATTTGGAGGCAAAGTACCGTGAAAAAAACGAAAAAAAGAAAAAAAGGGGTGCAACACGAGGCCTTCCCAGGAGGTCACCCATCCTAGTACTACTCTCGCCCAAGCACGCTTAATCATGAGTTCTGATGGGATCCGGTGCATTAGTGCTGGTATGATCGCACCCATATACTTTCCTCACAAATTTCATTATATTACCTCATCTCTAGCCTTTTTTCAACATAAAACAAGTTTTCAATATCCCGTCACGTCCCCGTCTCTCCGAACGGTCGTAACTTGCTCCCGGAGAGTCCGATTGGGGCGGATTTTTTTTTCAAATTTATTAGCTCGATGAGATCTACGCGTTTAAATCATTAAACCAAGAGAATTTGGAGGCAAAGTACCGTGAAAAAGCGAAAAAAGAAAAAAAAAGGGGTGCAACACGAGGCCTTCCCCGGAGGTCACCCATCCTAGTACTACTCTCGCCCAAGCACGCTTAATCGCGAGTTCGATGGATCCGGTGCATTAGTGCTGGTATGATCGCACCCATAAACTTTCCTCACAAATTTCATTATATTACCTCATCTCTAGCCTTTTTTCAACATAAAACAAGTTTTCAATATCCCGTCACGTCCCCGTCTCTCCGAACGGTCGTAACTTGCTCCCGGAGAGTCCGATTGGGGCGGATTTTTTTTTCAAATTTATTAGCTCGACGAGATATACGCGTTTAAATCATTAAACCAAGAGAATTTGGAGGCAAAGTACCGTGAAAAAACGAAAAAAAGAAATAAAGGGGTGCAACACGAGGCCTTCCCAGGAGGTCACCCATCCTAGTACTACTCTCGCCCAAGCACGCTTAACTGCGGAGTTCTGATGGATCCGGTGCATTAGTGCTGGTATGATCGCACCCATATACTTTCCTCACAAATTTCATTATATTACCTCATCTCTAGCCTTTTTTCAACATAAAACAAGTTTTCAATATCCCGTCACGTCCCCGTCTCTCCGAACGGTCGTAAGTTGCTCCCGGAGAGTCCGATTGGGGCGGATTTTTTTTTCAAATTTATTAGCTCGACGAGATATACGCGTTTAAATCATTAAACCAAGAGAATTTGGAGGCAAAGTACCGTGAAAAAACGAAAAAAAGAAAAAAAGGGGTGCAACACGAGGCCTTCCCAGGAGGTCACCCATCCTAGTACTACTCTCGCCCAAGCACGCTTAATCATGAGTTCGATGGATCCGGTGCATTAGTGCTGGTATGATCGCACCCATATACTTTCCTCACAAATTTCATTATATTACCTCATCTCTAGCCTTTTTTCAACATAAAACAAGTTTTCAATATCCCGTCACGTCCCCGTCTCTCCGAACGGTCGTAACTTGCTCCCGGAGAGTCCGATTGGGGCGGATTTTTTTTTCAAATTTATTAGCTCGACGAGATCTACGCGTTTAAATCATTAAACCAAGAGAATTTGGAGGCAAAGTACCGTGAAAAAACGAAAAAAAAAAAGAAAAAAAGGGGTGCAACACGAGGCCTTCCCAGGAGGTCACCCATCCTAGTACTACTCTCGCCCAAGCACGCTTAACTGCGGAGTTCTAATGGGATCCGATGCATTAATGCTGGTATGATCGCACCCATATACTTTCCTCACAAATTTCATTATATTACCTCATCTCTAGCCTTTTTTCAACATAAAACAAGTTTTCAATATCCCGTCACGTCCCCGTCTCTCCGAACGGTCGTAACTTGCTCCCGGAGAGTCCGATTGGGGCGGATTTTTTTTTCAAATTTATTAACTCGACGATATCTACGCGTTTAAATCATTAAACCAAGAGAATTTGGAGGCAAAGTACCGTGAAAAAAGGAAAAAAAGGAAAAAAGGGGTGCAACACGAGGCCTTCCCAGGAGGT
The DNA here is from genome assembly GCF_048544455.1 of Silene latifolia. NCBI lineage: Eukaryota > Viridiplantae > Streptophyta > Magnoliopsida > Caryophyllales > Caryophyllaceae > Silene > Silene latifolia. Next base: position 11,690 of record NW_027413171.1, on the reverse strand, counting down.
CACCCATCCTAGTACTACTCTCGCCCAAGCACGCTTAACTACGGAGTTCTGATGGGATCCGGTGCATTAGTGCTGGTATGATCGCACCCATATACTTTCCTCACAAATTTCATTATATTACCTCATCTCTAGCCTTTTTTCAACATAAAACAAGTTTTCAATATCCCGTCACGTCCCCGTCTCTCCGAACGGCCGTAACTTGCTCCCGGAGAGTCCGATTGGGGCGGATTTTTTTTCAAGTTTATTAGCTCGACGAGATCTACGCGTTTAAATCATTAAACCAAGAGAATTTGGAGGCAAAGTACCGTGAAAAAACGAAAAAAAGAAAAAAAAGCGGTGCAACACGAGGCCTTCCCAGGAGGTCACCCATCCTAGTACTACTCTCGCCCAAGCACGCTTAACTACGGAGTTCTGATGGGATCCGGTGCATTAGTGCTGGTATGATCGCACCCATATACTTTCCTCACAAATTTCATTATTTTTTTTTTTTTTTTTTTTTTTTTTTTTTTTGACAACGATGAACTATATTATATATAAACAGTATAGATACATACAACATTAGCCTAGCCTGTAGCAAGGCTGAACGACCAGAAACGATGACATGTTATAAGCCCGCGAATCTGGTGTAAAGTACGAAAAAGGAAAATGGGGACTGGCGTTGGGGAAGCGAAATCGAGAGTAGTCTTTTTGATGCCACATGAAAGGTGGCAGACACAATGTCTTTATCATGAGCGTATTGCATCATTGAAAGCAACACAATAGCTGAAGCTTGAAAGTGAGACGAAGCACGGATACAAATGTTGGCAGTGAACAAGTTGGCGTCTTCGGACCACTGACAGTCGAACATGTTTATGTGATGAAGCTTTTGTAACTTACCCCAAAAGTGAACTGTTGAAATGCAGTGGGGACCAATATATGTGTCGATATCCTCAGGAAAAGCTTTCATAACAAAGAGGGAGGAAGAACGAAAATTGAGAATGAGTCCTCATAAGAGAATGCAGAATATCCATGATTTGATCAGGAGCAATCTTGCTATCTTGAAAGATGACTTTGTTCCGAAATAACCAAATTGACTTGAAGACACATAGTAAGTAAAGAAGTCTTTGATCGGATGAATCAGAGATGTTGTGCAAATAAGATAGTAAGTCTCCAACCCAAGAGACAAAAGGAACGCAGATGTTGGAATGAACATTAATCCCAAGCAAACTTGACTTCCAAATATGTTGCGCAATGGTACAGCTACGAAATAAGTGTTCCAAAGTTTCAGGGGCCGACCCACATAATGCGCATTGAATATCAATCGAAAATCCACGACGAGAGAGCTTTGTAAGGTTAGGGAGAATATTATGGGCAATTTTCCAAAAAAAGATTGAAAAACTCGTCGAGTACTTCATCTTCCATAAAGTCAACCATGGAAAATGGGGAAACGATGTCAAAGGGCGCGTTCTCCGAGACTCCCCAAAAAGAAACTTGTAACCCGATTTAATTGTATATCGACCGTCTTCAGTAAATTTCCAATAAATGAAATCATCTGTTGGAGGGTGAGGGTGTTCAAGGCAAGTAATTTCTCTAGCAGACGCAACCTCGAAAATTCTATATACAGGCGTAGGGTTCCAATCACCATTAGGTAAAAGAAGGCTAGAGAGGGAAACCTGATCCTGTCGAGAAGAAACCCGGACTTTTGGTGAATTCCCGTTTACCCACTTGTCAGAGAGTAGGTTAACAAACTTGCCATTTCCCAACTTCCAGGCAATCCCATCTGAACAAGAGCGCGCAATTTGACAAATACGAGACCAAAAGAAAGAGGGCTGAGAACTTCTAGACCTTGTCTGCGGTAAAGGAAAGTCCTTACTGTATTTGGAAGTGAGAACTCGAGCTGTAAGATTCCGCGGAAAGCGTTGAATTCGCCAAAATTGTTTTAACAGAGATGCCTGGTTCAAAACAGAGATACTCTTAAAATCAAGTCCACCCTCGGATTTTGGAGCTTGCAAAACATCCTTTGATAGCCAATGTATAGAACGATGATTTGCTGACCGACTCCACCAAAAAGCCAAAATCAGAGATTCAATTTTGGTGCATATACTCACTGGAATAGGGACGACTGCCAAAACATGATTAATAGAGGCAATCAAGACTGCATTGATAAGCACAAGCTTACAAGCTTGAGTTAGGTTGAGAGACGACCAAGATGTAACTTTGGAAGCAATCTTATCAACCAAAAAGGAGAAAGTCGGCACCTTCTTCCGAGGTAAATCAATTGGAACACCTAAGTATAAGCCTAAATTGTCAACTGGCCGAACTTGAAGAATTGATGTAAGATGAGTTTTGAAATCTCCCGGAGTATTTGGGCTGTATTTAATGTAGGACTTGTTGAAATTAATCATCTGTCCTGAGGCTAATTCAAATCTCTTGAAAAGATCATGTAGAGCCGCAAATGAATCCGGAGTTGCTTTACAACAAATGAAAGAGTCGTCAGCATAGAAAAGATGGGAGATTGGTGGTGCGTACCTCGAAATCTTGAGCCCCTGAATTATTCGCTGCTGCTCTGCTTGCAAAAGCATTTTTGATAAAATTTCCATACATATTATGAACAAATATGGGGACAGTGGGTCTCCCTGACGTAAGCCACATGATGGATGAAGAGTAGAGGAAGGCTCTCCATTAATCAAAATATTATAGCTTACGGAAGAAATGCATTCCCAAATAATATTTTGCCAGAAGACCGGGAAACCAAACCTACGTAAAATAGCAGCTAGAAAAGGCCAAGAAACCTTGTCAAAGGCTTTATGCATGTCCAATTTCATGGCAAAGTAACAGTTTGTACCCTTCTTGGTTTTATTAATATAATGAAGTATTTCTTGAGCAATAATACAACCATCGGACATTAGACGACCCGGAACAAAAGCTTGTTGCGTCTCAGAGACAATAGATGAAATTACCAATTTGAGTCTATTTGCAAGACATTTTGAAGCAAGGCGGTAGATGACGATGCACAAGCTGATTGGTCGAAACTGTGTTATAGTCTCTGATTTGTCAACCTTTGGAACCAATACAATGTGTGTCTTATTCCATTCCTTTAACATTACTCCTGAATTTAAAAATCTAAGAAGTGCTTTTGAAACTTGGGTGCCAATCTGCGGCCAGTAAATCTGGAAAAATTTAGGAGTAATGCCATCCGGACCCGGGGACTTAGAACCATCCATATTTCGTAAAGCACGGAGAATATCATTCTCAGAGAAGGGAGCCATCAAAATATTATGATCTGCGGGTGAAAGCACAGGTAGGTCCAAGGAGTCTAAAAGTTCTTGGGAATTATTCAGACCACAAGAAGACTGATACAAGCTGCTGAAAAAAGTGTTGATTTCATCAGAAATGTCAGCAGGGGAATGGAGCCAGGTACCATTAGAGTCCTTTAGAGCTAAAATTCTTTGTTTTGAGCTTCTGCTTTTAACTCGAGAAAAGAGAAACCGTGTAGGGATTCCATCCAAAACTGTAGCTTTAACCTTTGCACGTTGCACCCAATAGTCATAACGTTTCTGAATGGAACCCAAATAAGCATTCCTTTTATCGCAATAAACACCGGCAGAGGATAGGTCTGAAATGTCCATTCCAGCCGAATCAAGGTCATTACTTATATCTGCCCAATTTATGTCATGAGAAGTCCGGTGGTTGATCACCCATTCCATCACCTTAAAGCGAACCAAAGCCAGCTTACGAGATAGAGAAAACATAGAAGAACCTGAGATATTAGTTGCCCATGCACGACCAACTATATCCGCAATTTCCGGGAATTGCAAACACCAATTATCCAGACGATATGGCCGACGGAAAGGCTTAGTAACAGGAAGGAGATGTAAGATGATCGGGGCATGATCCGAAACAAGGATAGGAAGGTGTAGAACAAAGGCAGCCGGATACAAATTTAGCCAGTCTTGTGTCGCGTAAGCACGATCAAGGCGTTCTAAAACAAGATCGTTGTCATGCCTATTATTCATCCAAGTGAAAGGAGGTCCATGAAAGGGAACATCCATCAAACCATTTTCAATGCACAAATTTCATTATATTACCTCATCTCTAGCCTTTTTTCAACATAAAACAAGTTTTCAATATCCCGTCACGTCCCCGTCTCTCCGAACGGCCGTAACTTGCTCCCGGAGAGTCCGATTGGGGCGGATTTTTTTTTTCAAATTTATTAGCTCGACGAGATCTACGCGTTTAAATCATTAAACCAAGAGAATTTGGAGGCAAAGTACCGTGAAAAAACGAAAAAAAGAAAAAAAAAAGGGGTGCAACACGAGGCCTTCCCAGGAGGTCACCCATCCTAGTACTACTCTCGCCCAAGCACGCTTAACTGCGGAGTTCTGATGGGATCCGGTGCACTAGTGCTGGTATGATCACACCCATATACTTTCCTCACAAATTTCATTATATTACCTCATCTCTAGCCTTTTTTCAACATAAAACAAGTTTTCAATATCCCGTCACGTCCCCGTCTCTCCGAACGGTCGTAACTTGCTCCCGGAGAGTCCGATTGGGGCGGATTTTTTTTCAAATTTATTAGCTCGACGAGATCTACGCGTTTAAATCATTAAACCAAGAGAATTTGGAGGCAAAGTACCGTGAAAAAACGAAAAAAAAAGAAAAAAAAAGGGTGCAACACGAGGCCATCCCATGAGGTCACCCATCCTAGTACTACTCTCGCCCAAGCACGCTTAATCATGGAGTTCGATGGGATCCGGTGCATTAGTGCTGGTATGATCGCACCCATATACTTTCCTCACAAATTTCATTATATTACCTCATCTCTAGCCTTTTTTCAACATAAAACAAGTTTTCAATATCCCGTCACGTCCCCGTCTCTCCGAACGGCCGTAACTTGCTCCCGGAGAGTCCGATTGGGGCGGATTTTTTTTTCAAATTTATTAGCTCGACGAGATCTACGCGTTTAAATCATTAAACCAAGAGAATTTGGAGGCAAAGTACCGTGAAAAAACGAAAAAAAGAAAAAAAGGGGTGCAACACGAGACCTTCCCAGAAGGTCACCCATCCTAGTACTACTCCCGCCCAAGCACGCTTAACTGCGGAGTTCTAATGGGATCCGGTGCATTAGTGCTGGTATGATCGCACCCATATACTTTCCTCACAAATTTCATTATATTACCTCATCTCTAGCCTTTTTTCAACATAAAACAAGTTTTCAATATCCCGTCACGTCCCCGTCTCTCCGAACGGTCGTAACTTGCTCCCGGAGAGTCCGATTGGGGCGGATTTTTTTTTCAAATTTATTAGCTCGACGATATCTACGCGTTTAAATCATTAAACCAAGATAATTTGGAGGCAAAGTACCGTGAAAAAACGAAAAAAAGAAAAAAAAGGGTGCAACACGAGACCTTCCCAGGAGGTCACCCATCCTAGTACTACTCTCGCCCAAGCACGCTTAACTGCGGAGTTCTGATGGGATCCGGTGCATTAGTGCTGGTATGATCGCACCCATATACTTTCCTCACAAATTTCATTATATTACCTCATCTCTAGCCTTTTTTCAACATAAAACAAGTTTTCAATATCCCGTCACGTCCCGTCTCTCCGAACGGTCGAATTTGCTCCCGGAGAGTCCGATTGGGGCGGATTTTTTTTTCAAATTTATTAGCTCGACGAGATCTACGCGTTTAAATCATTAAACCAAGAGAATTTGGAGGCAAAGTACCGTGAAAAAACGAAAAAAAAAAAGAAAAAAAAGGGTGCAACACGAGGCCATCCCATGAGGTCACCCATCCTAGTACTACGCTCGCCCAAGCACGCTTAACTGCGGAGTTCTGATGGATCCGGTGCATTAGTGCTGGTATGATCGCACCCATATACTTTCCTCACAAATTTCATTATATTACCTCATCTCTAGCCTTTTTTCAACATAAAACAAGTTTTCAATATCTCGTCACGTCCCCGTCTCTCCGAACGGTCGTAACTTGCTCCCGGAGAGTCCGATTGGGGCGGATTTTTTTTTCAAATTTATTAGCTCGACGAGATCTACACGTTTAAATCATTAAACCAAGAGAATTTGGAGGCAAAGTACCGTGAAAAAAAGAAAAAAAGAAAAAAAAGGGGTGCAACACGAGGCCTTCCCAGGAGGTCACTCATCCTAGTACTACTCTCGCCCAAGCACGCTTAACTGCGGAGTTCTGATGGGATCCGGTGCATTAGTGCTGGTATGATCGCACCCATATACTTTCCTCACAAATTTCATTATATTACCTCATCTCTAGTCTTTTTTCAACATAAAACAAGTTTTCAATATCCCGTCACGTCCCCGTCTCTCCGAACGGTCGAACTTGCTCCTGAGAGTCCGATTGGGGCGGTTTTTTTTTCAAATTTATTAGCTCGACGAGATCTACGCGTTTAAATCATTTAACCAAGAGAATTTGGAGGCAAAGTACCGTGAAAAAAACGAAAAAAAGAAAAAAAAAAGGGGTGCAACACGAGGCCTTCCCAGGAGGTCACCCATCCTAGTACTACTCTCGCCCAAGCACGCTTAACTGCGGAGTTCTGATGGGATCCGGTGCACTAGTGCTGGTATGATCACACCCATATACTTTCCTCACAAATTTCATTATATTACCTCATCTCTAGCCTTTTTTCAACATAAAACAAGTTTTCAATATCCCGTCACGTCCCCGTCTCTCCGAACGGTCGTAACTTGCTCCCGGAGAGTCCGATTGGGGCGGATTCTTTTTTCAAATTTATTAGCTCGACGAGATCTACGCGTTTAAATCATTAAACCAAGAGAAATTGGAGGCAAAGTACCGTGAAAAAAAGAAAAAAAGAAAAAAAAAGGGTGCAACACGAGGCCTTCCGAGGAGGTCACCCATCCTAGTACTACTCTCGCCCAAGCACGCTTAACTGCGGAGTTCTGATGGGATCCGGTGCATTAGTGCTGGTATGATCGCACCCATATACTTTCCTCACAAATTTCATTATATTACCTCATCTCTAGCCTTTTTTCAACATAAAACAAGTTTTCAATATCTCGTCACGTCCCCGTCTCTCCGAACGGTCGTAACTTGCTCCCGGTGAGTCCGATTGGGGCGGATTTTTTTTTTCAAATTTATTAGCTCGACGAGATCTACGCGTTTAAATCATTAAACCAAGAGAATTTGGAGGCAAAGTACCGTGAAAAAACGAAAAAAAGAAAAAAAGGGGTGCAACACGAGGCCTTCCCAGGAAGTCACCCATCCTAGTACTACTCGCCCAAGCACGCTTAATCGCGGAGTTCTCGATGGGATCCGGTGCACTAGTGCTGGTATGATCGCACCCATATACTTTCCTCACAAATTTCATTATATTACCTCATCTCTAGCCTTTTTTCAACATAAAACAAGTTTTCAATATCCCGTCACGTCCCCGTCTCTCCGAACGGTCGTAACTTGCTCCCGGAGAGTCCGATTGGGGCGGATTTTTTTTTCAAATTTATTAACTCGACGATATCTACGCGTTTAAATCATTAAACCAAGAGAATTTGGAGGCAAAGTACCGTGAAAAAGGAAAAAAAAAGAAAAAAAGGGGTGCAACACGAGGCCTTCCCAGGAGGTCACCCATCCTAGTACTACTCTCGCCCAAGCACGCTTAACTGCGGAGTTCTGATGGGATCCGGTGCATTAGTGCTGGTATGATCGCACCCATATACTTTCCTCACAAATTTCATTATATTACCTCATCTCTAGCCTTTTTTCAACATAAAACAAGTTTTCAATATCCCGTCACGTCCCCGTCTCTCCGAACGGCCGTAACTTGCTCCCGGAGAGTCCGATTGGGGCGGATTTTTTTTTCAAGTTTATTAGCTCGACGAGATCTACGCGTTTAAATCATTAAACCAAGAGAATTTGGAGGCAAAGTACCGTGAAAAAACGAAAAAAAGAAAAAAAGGGGTGCAACACGAGGCCTTCCCAGGAGGTCACCCATCCTAGTACTACTCTCGCCCAAGCACGCTTAACTGCGGAGTTCTGATGGGATCCGGTGCATTAGTGCTGGTATGATCGCACCCATATACTTTCCTCACAAATTTCATTATTTTTTTTTTTTTTTTTTTTTTTTTTTTTTTGACAACGATGAACTATATTATATATAAACAGGATAGATACATACAACATTAGCCTAGCCTCTTTGTAGCAAAGTACGAAAACGACCGAAGTAAACGATGACATGTTATAAGCCCGCGAATCTGGTGTAAAGTACGAAAAAGGAAAATGGGGACTGGCGTTGGGGAAGCCAGAACTGAGAGTAGTCTTTTTGATGCCACATGAAAGGTGGCAGACACAATGTCTTTATCATGAGCGTATTGCATCATTGAAAGCAACACAATAGCTGAAGCTTGAAAGTGAGACGAAGCACGGATACAAATGTTGGCAGTGAACAAGTTGGCGTCTTCGGACCACTGACAGTCGAACATGTTTATGTGATGAAGCTTTTGTAACTTACCCCAAAAGTGAACTGTTGAAATGCAGTGGGGACCAATATATGTGTCGATATCCTCAGGAAAAGCTTTCATAACAGTAGGGAGGAAGAACGAAAATTGAGAATGAGTCCTCATAAGAGAATGCAGAATATCCATGATTTGATCAGGAGCAATCTTGCTATCTTGAAAGATGACTTTGTTCCGAAATAACCAAATTGACTTGAAGACACATAGTAAGTAAAGAAGTCTTTGATCGGATGAATCAGAGATGTTGTGCAAATAAGATAGTAAGTCTCCAACCCAAGAGACAAAAGGAACGCAGATGTTGGAATGAACATTAATCCCAAGCAAACTTGACTTCCAAATATGTTGCGCAATGGTACAGCTACGAAATAAGTGTTCCAAAGTTTCAGGGGCCGACCCACATAATGCGCATTGAATATCAATCGAAAATCCACGACGAGAGAGCTTTGTAAGGTTAGGGAGAATATTATGGGCAATTTTCCAAAAAAAGATTGAAAAACTCGTCGAGTACTTCATCTTCCATAAAGTCAACCATGGAAAATGGGGAAACGATGTCAAAGGGCGCGTTCTCCGAGACTCCCCAAAAAGAAACTTGTAACCCGATTTAATTGTATATCGACCGTCTTCAGTAAATTTCCAATAAATGAAATCATCTGTTGGAGGGTGAGGGTGTTCAAGGCAAGTAATTTCTCTAGCAGACGCAACCTCGAAAATTCTATATACAGGCGTAGGGTTCCAATCACCATTAGGTAAAAGAAGGCTAGAGAGGGAAACCTGATCCTGTCGAGAAGAAACCCGGACTTTTGGTGAATTCCCGTTTACCCACTTGTCAGAGAGTAGGTTAACAAACTTGCCATTTCCCAACTTCCAGGCAATCCCATCTGAACAAGAGCGCGCAATTTGACAAATACGAGACCAAAAGAAAGAGGGTCGAGAACTTCTAGACCTTATCTGCGGTAAAGGAAAGTCCTCAATCATGTATTTGGAAGTGAGAACTCGAGCTGTAAGATTCCGCGGAAAGCGTTGAATTCGCCAAAATTGTTTTAACAGAGATGCCTGGTTCAAAACAGAGATACTCTTAAAATCAAGTCCACCCTCGGATTTTGGAGCTTGCAAAACATCCTTTGATAGCCAATGTATAGAACGATGATTTGCTGACCGACTCCACCAAAAAGCCAAAATCAGAGATTCAATTTTGGTGCATATACTCACTGGAATAGGGACGACTGCCAAAACATGATTAATAGAGGCAATCAAGACTGCATTGATAAGCACAAGCTTACAAGCTTGAGTTAGGTTGAGAGACGACCAAGATGTAACTTTGGAAGCAATCTTATCAACCAAAAAGGAGAAAGTCGGCACCTTCTTCCGAGGTAAATCAATTGGAACACCTAAGTATAAGCCTAAATTGTCAACTGGCCGAACTTGAAGAATTGATGTAAGATGAGTTTTGAAATCTCCCGGAGTATTTGGGCTGTATTTAATGTAGGACTTGTTGAAATTAATCATCTGTCCTGAGGCTAATTCAAATCTCTTGAAAAGATCATGTAGAGCCGCAAATGAATCCGGAGTTGCTTTACAACAAATGAAAGAGTCGTCAGCATAGAAAAGATGGGAGATTGGTGGTGCGTACCTCGAAATCTTGAGCCCCTGAATTATTCGCTGCTGCTCTGCTTGCAAAAGCATTTTTGATAAAATTTCCATACATATTATGAACAAATATGGGGACAGTGGGTCTCCCTGACGTAAGCCACATGATGGATGAAGAGTAGAGGAAGGCTCTCCATTAATCAAAATATTATAGCTTACGGAAGAAATGCATTCCCAAATAATATTTTGCCAGAAGACCGGGAAACCAAACCTACGTAAAATAGCAGCTAGAAAAGGCCAAGAAACCTTGTCAAAGGCTTTATGCATGTCCAATTTCATGGCAAAGTAACAGTTTGTACCCTTCTTGGTTTTATTAATATAATGAAGTATTTCTTGAGCAATAATACAACCATCGGACATTAGACGACCCGGAACAAAAGCTTGTTGCGTCTCAGAGACAATAGATGAAATTACCAATTTGAGTCTATTTGCAAGACATTTTGAAGCAAGGCGGTAGATGACGATGCACAAGCCGATTGGTCGAACCGTGTTATAGTCTCCCGATTTGTCAACCTTTGGAACCAATACAATGTGTGTCTTATTCCATTCCTTTAACATTACTCCTGAATTTAAAAATCTAAGAAGTGCTTTTGAAACTTGGGTGCCAATCAGCGGCCAGTAAATCTGAAAAATTTAGGAGTAATGCCATCCGGACCCGGGGACTTAGAACCATCCATATTTCGTAAAGCACGGAGAATATCATTCTCAGAGAAGGGAGCCATCAAAATATTATGATCTGCGGGTGAAAGCACAGGTAGGTCCAAGGAGTCTAAAAGTTCTTGGGAATTATTCAGACCACAAGAAGACTGATACAAGCTGCTGAAAAAAGTGTTGATTTCATCAGAAATGTCAGCAGGGGAATGGAGCCAGGTACCATTAGAGTCCTTTAGAGCTAAAATTCTTTGTTTTGAGCTTAACGCTTTAACTCGAGAAAAGAGAAACCGTGTAGGGATTCCATCCAAAACTGTAGCTTTAACCTTTGCACGTTGCACCCAATAGTCATAACGTTTCTGAATGGAACCCAAATAAGCATTCCTTTTATCGCAATAAACACCTAAGAGGATAGGTCTCGAAATGTCCATTCCACCAATCAAGGTCATTACTTATATCTGCCCAATTTATGTCATGAGAAGTCCGGTGGTTGATCACCCATTCCATCACCTTAAAGCGAACCAAAGCCAGCTTACGAGATAGAGAAAACATAGAAGAACTTTGAGATATTAGTTGCCCATGCACGACCAACTATATCCGCAATTTCCGGAATTGCAAACACCAATTATCCAGACGATATGGCGACGGAAAGGCTTAGTAATGGAAGGAGATGTAAGATGATCGGGGCATGATCCGAAACAAGGATAGGAAGGTGTAGAACAAAGGCAGCCGGATACAAATTTAGCCAGTCTTGTGTCGCGTAAGCACGATCAAGGCGTTCTAAAACAAGATCGTTGTCATGCCTATTATTCATCCAAGTGAAAGGAGGTCCATGAAAGGGAACATCCATCAAACCATTTTCAATGCACAAATTTCATTATATTACCTCATCTCTAGCCTTTTTCAACATAAAACA